>NC_060280.1:71455698-71723372 GCF_021613505.1 Equus quagga | reverse complement strand
CTGCCTGCCCATGGGTCCTGTCCCCATGCCAGCGGGGGCAGCAGCAGAAGCTCTGCCTGCCCATGGGCTCTGTCCCCATGCCAGCAGGGGCAGCAGAAGCGGCGGCAGCAGAAGCTCTGACTGCCCATGGGTCCTGTCCCCATGCTATTCTATACTATTCTCTAAATAAAAGAGCACTACTGCCAGATCTTGAGAGTCTAAGAAATCTTTCTTTCGACTCCTCGGCTCACCGACCCCGCATCAATACCATTTTATTTAACCATACCTTAATCATAAAAGGTGACTGAAATATAATTAAAAACCAAAGGAAATATAGGGTCTCACCAAACATAGGTAGGAAATATAAAATTCCAGAGACCTATAAGGTAATCCAGAACGTTAAGGGAAATGAGGCTGAACATGTAAAGGAAGCTCTGAAATATTCATTAACTATAGAAATCTGCCCCTTACATTAGTTCTTTATATAATTCAACTCAAATCTAATTAACTACCTCCTTTTGAAGTCACTCCATTAAAAGAGATTATTGAAGGAAAATCAAGTGCTGAAATATGGGCCAAACCTCTTGTAGAGGTAATCCAGGTGAGAGAAAAGATCTGAGGAGAGAATCGGAAGAAACCTGTCATAAGGTAGTGTCACGCAATCCAGGGATAAAGAGAACCTTGGGTAAGTCTCCATATTTGTTTATTTGGAGGTTCCTTGAAAGAATAATTTTGATAGAGTGGAAAAGAGTACTGAGTAAGTAAATCTGGGGATGCAGATCACTGACTGGAAAGGTTTGGAAGTAGACAGAAATTCAGTGATAATGATCTTTGGGTCTGTGAGTAGATAACTTAGAGAGTCTCAGCACTTTCCTTGTCATATGTCTTATGAGCATAAGTGTCAACCACATCCTGCTGACTATGAGAGACTTTCCACTTAGTAAAACAAAACGTCCCCTTATCTGATTCTTCATTATGAAAGTTGTTTTGAGTTGGAAGCATATTTTCAAAGAGACTCTCAGTTTCCCTGTGGTTATCCTGCTAGTAAGTATCATCAATTCACATGTAAATTAGCATGCACAAACAAGTATAATTAGCTTTAGTTTTGAAAATTAACAACCAATGATAAGTGATAAGTGTGACTCTGATGTGGATTAAGGCTGCCCCAGCTAGAGAAGCCCAAGGTGACCTGGCCTACATGCCAAACTATATGACCCAGTGGACTTTTTTTTTTATGGGATGAATTAGGACTGCCCCAGGGAGAGAAGCCCAGGGCATCCTCACCTGCATGCCCATCTATATGGCCAGATTCGTATCTAAAGTTATATGACCGCACAATAACCAGACCCCATCTGCACTGAAATCATTTAATGACTTTTTACATCATCTTTTTCTTTTTCTTTTTTTTCCAGTAAAAATAAGTCACGTACCCATGCCTTATAAAATTAGCCCTAACCCTCAACTCAGGGCAGCAGCAGGAGCTCTGCCTGCCCATGGGTCCTGTTCCCATGCTATTCCACACTATTCTCTAAATAAAAGAGCACTACTGCCAGATCTTGAGAGTCTAAGAAATCTTTCTTTCGACTCCTCGGCTCACCAACACCGCATCATTTCTGGTGGCCCGTACGGGGAATTTGCTTCAGGGGATCTTCCGTACGGGGAATTGCTTCATCGGCTTGTGAGCTCGAGTTCTGGTAAGTGCCCTTTTCTTCCTTGTGCCTTTCTCTTTTTCAAGGATGGATCTAAATTCACTTCTCCATCGGGAACTTTCTTGGATGGCTGTATGAATCCACGTTTGCTGCCCATGGCTACTCTATGGGGCAAATTGTGGCATTCAGCCTGAAGAGAATCAGTACCTTAAGCCTGAGGGTGATGGAAAATGAATTAATCCATTCCTTCCTGCTCTTTTTCAAGGATGGATCTAGATTCACTGCTCCATCGGGAACTTTCTCGGACAGCTGTATGAATCCACGTTTGCTGCCCATGGCTACTCTATGGGGCAAATTGTGGCATTCAGCTTGAAGAGAATCAGTACCTTAAGCCTCAGGGTGATGGAGAATGAATTAATCCATTCCTTCCTGACTCTATCTCTAATAGACAAATTTTACGTGGGCGCGGGTCGGCCACTTAAGTCATTAGGACGGCCGCCAATCTCCAAGACTCCCGTGGAAGGTTTCTTTTCCTAAGGCTGGATTGGAATCCCTCCCTCTGGCACCTGACCACGCTCTGAACTGAGAGGAAAGTCCCACTCGGGACTCCAGTTCAAGGAAAGTACCAAACTCTAACCTTTGGTGGAGTATGGGAACCCCTTCTTGGGAGAATGGCTCCAGGATGCAATTGGGTAGAATGTCCCCCAGACTGGCGGAAAATTCCTCACTGTCTTTCTCTTTCTCACTGTCTTTGTCCTTTTATCCTGGGGACCATTCGCCAGGCACCTATTACTGTCAGGCAGAATAGGGAAGATGTTCAAGGGATGCCCCCATCATCCCTTGCTACAGGAACCCCAGTGGGGGGATTTTCAAGGTAATGGCTCCTTTTCTTTCTCCTTTTCTCTCAGGGACCATTCACCAGGCCTATGCTGTCAGGCAGAATAGGCACCAGGCACCTGTTACTGCCAGGCATAACAGGGAAGGTATACAAGGGATGCAATGCCGGGGGACGCCCCCATCACCCCTTGCTATAGGAACCCCACAGTAGGAACAACGGGTAGGACGCTGCCCTAGGTTCAGGGGGGATTTTTCATGGTAATGGACCCGTTTCTTTTGTCTCTCTTGGAGTTACAATGGCCATTTTCATCTCCTTTTGAGCTTTGCTACTGGGAAACAAAGAAATCTTTAAAGAGTAAAAGGCTCCACCCCTGGGAGCCCCAACTTTGGGTTTCTGGGCCTGATCACCCCAGCAACCCTAAGTGGGGGTGCCCTCTCTTGACAGTTGACTCATTGAGTATTTTAGTCACCTACTGAGTCAGTTATGAGGGTAGGAGACCTGTGATTTATTCTGTGAACTGTCGTGCTAGCGTAGTGTGCCCCAGTACGGGAACTGTTGTGTGACTCTTATCTTGATAACCCTCTGGAAGAGGCCATGAGGGTGAGGTCTGATCTCTTCTTTTCCTTTCTTTGTCTGTTTTGCTCATCATCTCTTCTGTTGTCACCAAGTCGAGGTTAAGTTCAGGCTAGACCTGAGCAGAACCTTGACCTTCTGTAAAATTGGAAAAATAAGCCTTTTGCCAGGGATTTAACTCTCAAACCTGGCTCTGGGAGCCCCAGCCTCCAGCCAGTTCCAGGCCTTTGCCTCCTGCTTCCCTACCTCAACTTTGCTGGCTCAGAGACAAAGTGCCCAGGCTGAGCAGGACTTGACTAAATCTTATAACTATGTCAACACCCGCAATCGGCCTCTGCACACCCGCAATCGGCCTCTGCACCCTTTCTCCAGCTGCTGTCAGTCAGACACTGGCTTTACCGCCATGGGGAAGGCTCCTAAGCATCCCCAGAGACCCACCCTGTGGATGCGTTCTAACTCCATCTGGGAGAAAATTTGAGGGGTTTCTCTGTGCCTTTGTGATGCAGTTGGACAGGTAGATCAACCTGGAATGTAATTTGAGTTACAATCCAGTTTCTGGGAAATCAAGAGCAACTGTCCTTAGAAAATCCTTGCAAGACTGGAAATACTGCTCTAGAGGCAGTTCAGATTCCACCTAGTTCCTTTATCACAGAAAGGATTATCATCTCCCCTCTCCAGGAACTACTATCTAGCCCATCACTAATTCCTAAGACTGAAGAAAAAAAAAAAGAAAGAAAGAAAGAGGAGGGGAGAGGCAAAACGGCCATAAGCGTGCCCTTGCAAAAAATCTAGCATCTTGAGTATCTTCTCCACAAATATTGGTAAAAAACAATAGCTGTAACAATAGCTGTGCAGTCTCTGTGTACGTGTGTCTATGTGTACGTTATATGTGTGATATTTTACCTCCGGATGGTGTTACCAAAATTAAGAGCTCTGTTTAATTGGCTTCAAGTAAGCGCTTACATAAATTCTAAATGTAGTAGAAATTAATCCAATGTCTTTCAAGTTAACTTGATGTGAATTAACTTTTGGTAAATGAAAGCTTGCTTAAGTTTGTTGGTTTGATTGAAAATAGTCTTCTTGTCAGAGCTGTCAGTATTCGCATATGATGCAGGCATGCAGCCTGGGTTTACTAGTCAAATAAGTTCACATTGTCTGTTAAATTTGTCAGCAAAATAATAGCTTTATATGATGACCAGTTTTGTCTAATGTCTCATGAAGTTTTTGTGGGTACAATAACTGTTTTATGGTCTGTATACTTAAAAAAAAAAAAACAGCTTCCAAATTGTTTTGATAACAATCTTGAGTTTTGCCAAGTTAAGTTAAATGATAAAAATATGAGCATTTGGGTCATTTTTGGATTGGATAGCACACAAGCATTACAGCTAAACTTATCTAAGTTATCTACTTTTGGCTTCTTATTGCAGAGGGGCTAAAAGTCTTTGGGTCTGTTATTGTAAAGCAGCATGTTTCTAGAAATTATGAAGTGTTTAGAATGCTGGTATAAAAGACAATTCGTAATTGCTTACCTTTTTTGTGTTTACTATGGTCTGTTAAGGGTTAAAAGTTCTTATTAACCTATATAATTAAAGCTACTGGAAATTAATAAGGAAAACAGCTCTGTATTCAAGGAAAGTTAAAATGTATGTTTTCAGTAAAGAGGGTATAAAGAATGGAAGTATTTTTGTTTGATGGGTTAAGAAAAGATAAGTTTGTCCTAAAAGTACTAGAAAGGAAAAAAGAAAGATTTTGGGACAAATTCTGAAGGCAAAAAGAAAGTTGTAGAAGGTTTGTGAAGGAGGAATTCTGAAAGGAGTTTTATGCCTGGTCAAGTAGACTAAGATTAGAGTAAATCCAATTAAGTGAATGAGTTTTAATGTTAAAAATAAGCTGGTACAGAAATTAAAATTTGGTTTTCTCTCAAAGGATAATTTTCTTGAACTTTTGGCCTGCTCTAGCTCTATCTAAAAGACAGAAAATCTATGTTTTGTTAAAATAATTTCCTATATTCAGAAAGAAAGAGGTCTTCTAAAATTTTTTGACGGTGTTGTTTGCTCTTGACTGTCTCTGTTGTCACTTTGAATAGATGCCTGAGCATTGTTTAACAGTGAGCGTTGTTTCCTATTTGAACAAGCATTTTAAAAACTTTTGATATTTTTGACAAGCTTCTCCCTCAAAAATATTCAAGTCCTGAATGAAGGCTTTCTTTTGACCAGGTAGATGGAAGAATTTCTCTGAGGATTTTCAGAGGACCCCTGAGACTTCTCAAAGAAATTTGCTCTCTTCCTATAAGGAGGAAAATACTAAATTAATTAGGTTTATTTGGTTTATTAAATTACATGGGAAGCATTGTCAAATAAGCGATGATAAACTTTCTTATGTGATATTACGTGGGTGAATGTTATTAATATATGTGTCTTAACATTATATAGCATTCCTAAAATTCTAATCTGTTCTGGTTATCAGTCATAATTCCAGTTATTATCTTAAAGTGTTATATGTCACAGAAATAGCCAAGTTTCTTTGTCAATTGCCCTTTTGAGTCTTTTGTCCATTTTCAGATAGTTGCTGTTTTACTGTGATGCTTTTTGCTTTTGCAAATATGTTTCATCTCCAGAGAAATTCCTGGAAAGGATTCTGACACAAGGGTTCTAAACTACAGGTTTCTGATAAACTTTCAGATTGTAAAACTGAACTGGGTAAGAAATTACAGAATTCTAACAGAAACTAAGCTCATAGATCTGCTAACAGAAGATTAAGCTCAAGAACTGATTATACAGGACTGTGTGAACTGATGAGGATGATTATAATTTTTTATGACTTCTATGTGAAATATTGCTGAGTTTTGATGTTTTGCTTTCTCAGATTTAAGGAAATCTTTTCTCTTATGCTAACTATGACTTACAGCAATTTAGTGAAATACATCTTTATGAGCAAAACTGAAACATTTGTCTTTTTCTCCCGACCTGATCCCTCCAGAATTTAGAAACTCTTTGTGAATGAGCATGGTTATTTCGTGGCAATATAGTTATTTGCATAAGTTCAATAAGAACCTATTCTCCTTATAACAGGATACATTGGTTATATTACCAAGGCTTTGACTGGAATGTCATATTTGAAACATACAGGCTCAGATATGACAACACAGCTTTTCAGGAACAAAGATTGGACATTCTGGAATACAGCCACTTGGAAACATGGGCCTGGTACCTTGTTTACAGAGATTCTGGCAATCTTACCCGGTAAGTAAGGAAGCTTGCTTATCTGGCGGGTGCAAGGAACCTCAGAATATTTGGGGGGACCTCGAGAAGAGAGGAGTCCACCCAAACCTGTAGGTACTGCAGGCAAAATCTGATGGCAAGTCCTTGGCTTGGCTTTTCTGGCCTTGAGAGGCCTTTACAGTTCAATCTGAGATTCCTCATAAAAATTCCAGCAAAGCAGATTTAAAAAGCCTGTATAATCAATTGGTATTCTTGCTGCACTTATGTAAATAATTGGCAGACCAGTTCATCTTAATTTGGCTATCTTTTATAAAAATGAGGGTGATTTTAGAGAGAAAAAAATTATGTTTCAGTAGAAGGTATAGTACGCATTCATGGATATTAGATTCTAGCTCTTCTCTTCTGCAAGATTCATCTGTTACTAATCATAATGTTTCCTTGTGGCCATCCATCTCTGATACCTGGGAGTTCCCTGGCCACAAGCAAACCTTTTCCTTCAACACTACTGCCCAAATACTAACTAGATTTGCCTTGTCACAGGTGGATCATAAACGACAAGTTCCAAAGGTAAAGTCCCCAACTTATTGATACACACAGGATGGACTATATCAAATTTGGGACGAATATATTTGGCTCACTCCTGCTAGTGATCAACTCAGTAAAAGTCCACTCTATGTTGGGAACAAACCAATCACACCTGTGATACATGGCCTAATAGCACCCGACCTATGGGAAAATTCCCTGTCATATGTGTTCTCATATCATAACCTTAAAAAAATACTGATTGGTTTGAGACTGACTGGGATAGACGGCCCAGCATGCATTGGTTAGCCCCTAATGGCACTCAGTGGCTATGTGGCTCCAACTTATGGCCTTGGCTGCCACCTGGATGGATTGGACGATGCACCCTAGGTTTCGTCTGGATGAAGGGTAGAACTACATTTAGTATATCTCCCCCTGCTAACCTACCCAACCTGCAACAGCGCTGGACCCGCTCTGTCTTCCACTGGTATGACCATCTTTCCTCAATTTTCCTTCCCCAATTAGGAATTGAAAGTGTCATCTTGCACATGGAAGTCCTAAACAAATTTACTATGAAAGCATAAAAATGATACACAACATAGCCTTTTGCTGCTTGATTTAGAAGTGTCCCAAATGCGTAAGGCAGTCCGCCAAAACCAAATGGCACTGGATGTCTTGACAGCAGCACAGGGGGGCACTCGTGCCATTATAAAAACTGAATGTTGTGTTTATATTCCTGACTACCATCAAAATATCTCTGGCTTCCTATGTGATATGAACCACCAAATTAAGTTCATGTCTGACCCTACCCTATCTCTAAATGATTGGTTTAACTCCTGGTCAGGACCAGGTTTCTAGACTACTATCAAAACCTTATTCATTGGGTTAATCATACTGCTTCTATTTCTTATCATAATTTGTTGTCTGTTTCGTTGTTTGTCTTCCACATGTCAACAAAGTTTCACCTCCTGGACCACCTCTCGGCAAATGATTCTCTCGTCCCCAGAGGCTCTGGATGCCTTGTCAGCCTTGGACTCCACGGGTGCAGTCTTCCGGTCCGCTGAACCTCCTACCTATACCTATGGCCCCATTTAGGGACAGCTCTATGACCTTGTACAGCCGGAAGTAGTTACAGAAGACTGACCGTCGTCCATATCCCCAAAAGATTTCGGGGCCAAATGGGTTCGGGGGGGTTTATGATGTGGATTAAGGCTGCCCCAGCTAGAGAAGCCCAAGGTGACCTGGCCTACATGCCAAACTATATGACCCAGTGGACTTTTTTATGGGATGAATTAGGACTGCCCCAGGGAGAGAAGCCCGGGGCATCCTCACCTGCATGCCCATCTATATGGCCAGATTCGTATCTAAAGTTATATGACCGCACAATAACCAGACCCCATCTGCACTGAAATCATTTAATGACTTTTTACATCATCTTTTTCTTTTTCTTTTTGTTCCAGTAAAAATAAGTCACGTACCCATGCCTTATAAAATTAGCCCTAACCCTCAACTCAGGGCAGCAGCAGGAGCTCTGCCTGCCCATGGGTCCTGTCCCCATGCTATTCCACACTATTCTCTAAATAAAAGAGCACTACTGCCAGATCTTGAGAGTCTAAGAAATCTTTCTTTCGACTCCTCGGCTCACCGACCCCGCATCAACTCCACATAATAATACATAACAAAATAGAACATTATTTACTTGTACTTGAGAAAAATCTAAGTGGTTATAGGTGACATAATTTAGGACAGAGAAACAAGAGAGCTCCATTTCAGTCCCATTTCTGTCATGAGGTTGCTGCATGAGCTCAGATAATGGAAGAGAAAGGGTCCTAGGTGGTAAGTACTTGAGTTAGACAGCCTACATCTGATGGAGCAAAGATCATTGAATGGTAAATACTCCCCATGGGAGTATAAGAAAGCAGAGTCCTCTCTATTCTGTTAATTAAGTGGCTTGTCCACTTTAAGCTTGGCACTGGCTGGACTGGTAAATATTCTTGACAGACTTTGATCATACTAAGCCTCCACACTTAAATTGGCTCTCCATTGCCAAATTCTTATGTTACAACTTCTTAGCTTCTTACAGAAGTAGGGTGTCCATACAATTTATCTTAAAAATCAGAACACTTTTGAGAACATGGGCACTATTAAAAATCATCCATAAACACTCCTGGTAAACCTAGACATATGACCTCCTTACATAGATATAGAACCCAATAACTTGATTAGTCTCCTTTCTATCATCTGCTTCTCTCCCCCTACTGTACTCTGCCCTCATTTCCACTCCCAGTTCTGATCATCCTCTTACTACAAATGTTGTTCTCCTGGAAAATGATATGGACATCACACATCTCTGCATTCACAAAAGATGTCCCCCTTCTCTCTGATTCAATGCATTTCCTCACCCTCTTTGTCTGACATTTATTCATCCTCCTCATCATTCACCCATCAAAGCCTAGCTCACCTGTCACCTTTTCTGCAAAGCTTTTTCAGAGACCCCTAAGCAGAAATAATCACTCACTCTTTTACAGCTTCCCTGTGTTTATGGTGTCAATGTTGTAATGCAAATTATTAAAAGAAAGAACACAAAAGTCAAAAGTAGAACTTTTAATGCTAGTTTTGTGACTTACTGGTGGGGAAAATTATTTCTCTGTGTCTTGGTTTTCTCAGGTATAAAATGGAGATAATACCAACTACTAATACTTAATAGGATTATGATAAGGATCAAAGGAGTAAATATTAGCAAAGTGCTTAAAAATAATACCTAGCACATAGTAAGCCCTTAAAAAGTGTTTTTGTCCTTATCACATTTTATTATGGACAATTCTATTATGTCTGATTCTAACCTTCTAACCTCAAATGGTGGAATCCTTCAGGGCAGGGACTTTATTCATCTTTATAGACTTAGCATAGGAATAGTATATGCTGCAAAACAGACATTTAATGAATACTGACTGAATTACTTCTCCAGAGTGTCTTGTGACAAAAGAAATTTGAGGTCATCAGGATGACCATTAGCCAAATTGAAATCTAAAGAGAAATATATCTGTGTATCTTCTCATCTGCCTTTTTGCTTCTCCTTCTCTCAACCATAAGCAGAAAACACTCTTTCTCAGATAGACATCATCTCATTTCTGTTACTTGCAGGGGAATTTTCTTTTGAAAAGAGAATGTAGAAATTAGGAAGACATTGATTTTTTAATGACAGAATTTCAGACACAAAAAAGATATTTTGGAAAAAGTGCTTTGACCAGTATGATTGAGAGTAAAGTTTTATGGAAACTTGGAAGTTGGCTTGATGTTCACATTTTGTGTTCCCTTTCCTTGTTTTATTACAATAGTAATGATGAGGATTTTTAGGCTGCTTAATTTTAAAATGGCTTATGATGAGGATTTTTAGGCTGGTTAGTTTTAAAACTACAGATGAGATTCAGGCTCCAAGGAGTGGAATTTGTTTGCCCCTTTGTTGGGAAACATTTACATTTCTAAGGGAAACCTCTATCTGTGAAGATGCCTCCCTCTCTGTGCCAGGAAGAAAGGGGATGGTCTTATCTCTAGAAACTCTTAATCAATGCCAGAGGCAAGAACTTAAATTAGTTACTGTCTGGCAATCTCATGTAACTGACCACCCCCCCCCCCCAACAAATCCTCCTTTGTCTTTAGCTGAGGATAAAATTCAAGTGGTGACTTCTGCCATTTACTCAATCCGGTTTGATTCTTATCTAAAATTTGCGGGACCGCCAAATGGCCAGATCAAATGGCCCGGACCATACGGGCTCTGACATCATTTTCACTTTTTTACATATTCTTTGTCTTGTAAAGAGATAACTCACATACCTATGCCTTAAATTTAGCCTTGCTCTCCACCCAACTTTGCAGCAGAAGCAGCAGAAGCAGCAGCAGCAACATGCGGGCAGCAGCTCACCGACCCCACATCAAACTCACTAACATTCTTACTGATGCAGGGTCGGTGAGCCAAGGAGTCAAAAGAAAGATTTCTTAGACTCTTAAGATCTGGCAGTAGTGCTCTTTTATTTAGAGAATAGTGTGGAATAGCATGGGGACAGGACCCATGGGCAGTCACAGCTCCTGTGTGGGGACAGGGTCCACGGGCAGGAGGAGGTGCTGCTGCCGTGCTTCTGCTGCAAACATGGGTGGAGAGTAAGGCTAAATTTAAGGCATAGGTATGTACGTTATCTCTTTTCAAGACAAAAAAAGTTAAAATGGTACCAGTGCCGGTAGGGTCTGGCCATTGGGCCGTCCCACAACTTTTAGATAAGAATCAAACCGGATTGAGTAAATGGCAGAAGTCACCACTTAAATATTATCTTCAGCTAAAGACAAAGGAGGATATTGGGGTAGGAGGTCAGTTACATGAGGTTGCCAGACAGCAAACAACTTAAGTTCTTGCCTTCCCCATTAAGAGTTTCCAGAGATAAGGCCATCCCCCCCTTCCTCCTGGCACAGAGAGGGAGGCATGGAGATTTCCTTCACAAATGCAACTGCCTCTCATCAAAGGGCAAGCAAATTCCACTCCTAAGAGCCTGCTTCTCATCCGCAGTGTTAAAATTAACCAGCCTAAAATCCTCATCAAGTTCACCGGGTTTCTTTAAGAAACATTGGCGATACTTTCTTGCTCCCATCATAGACTGTCAGGCCTCAGAGCTCGCAGCATCTCCTAAGGAGAGGGAGTGCAGAGAAGAAATTCTTGAATAACCTTGCCTTGTAATGTTTTGTTTTGTTAACATGATTTAAATATTCCTGAAAAAGAAGTAATTTTACTTAAAAAAATTTCAGATTATTTGAGGATGGCTGGGGGGAGGGAATGGGAAAAATCTCTGAGAGTTGCTAGGCCTGGCTTTTGTTTACGAAACTAATTACTTCATTGTCTAAGGCAATTGAAAGGAGAGACAAAGTGGTGGTTGCCATAGAAAATTTTGTTTCTAATTAAAAAATAAAGACGGAGGAGGAGTTAAAGCATAGAGTGCCACTGCACAGTCTCTTTTCAGCAAGCTAAAACAACAAAGAAGATAAAGGAGCTTTTCTATTGTGATTGTGAATCATCTCAGACTTGTACAGGAAGCATAGATTTAGAGAATATTGCAGGAATTATGTAGAATAGATGTTTTAACCCTAGTAATGGCAAACTACTAATTAATGATTCACTAATAAGAAACCTTTAAAATCCCAAAAACTCCTACCTTTAAAAATCAGACCAAAATTAATTTATGCAAGCTGTGAGTAAAATCAGATTTAGTTAAAGTGGTAACAGAAACAAAGAAGATTTTGTGATAATGGATTGGCATTCCTTTAAAAAATGAATGTGGTACTTTGTCTTCAGTTTTTCATTTTTGTCTTAAATTGTTACGAAGAAATACATATCTCTCAAAGAAGAGAGAAACCTGCAGTTCTATTGTTATCATTCCTCTAGGGAGATGAGTAAAGTTTGAAACCACCATGGGTACCCTGGGATTTTTATGAGATGCTCCCTTGCCCAGTAACAGAGCCTTTGAGATGTTCCTGAGATTCCTCAGAAGACTTCACCAGGTTCAATGCAAATAATAGTGTGACTCAGAAAGAGGACTGCGAGCTGCTAGACCAAAGGCTATAGCTCAGATCAGGTGAGAAATTCACGCTAGAAAATAAGCGTCCATCTCTTTACATGGTCAAAGAAACTTCCTAACAACAGAGGTGACGATCACGGGTGATAGAAGGAGGGCTAAAGTGGATGTTTGATTGGGGACAGAGCTTTTACTCCAGTTCTTGCTACTTTGTTTATCCTCGGTCACCTGTCCTCTTCACAAGTTTCCCCAGAAGAGACAACTGAAGACTCCAGAGCCTTCATTTATAGCTCCTGCCCTCTTTTTATTCTAGAAAAGGACATAGAGAAAGATGTGGAACTTCTTATTTCTGTGTGGCCCTTTCTTCTTGCCTTTCTGTTGATGTGTCCTAGTTGGATGCTAATTGGTATGTCTTATCATATCTCACTATGGGGCCAGAGCCCTTGGTGCCTCTGCCACATATGTCCTGGGAGTTGAAAATACCACTGACTGCCTTGGTTACCATTTCCTTCTTAAGGGTGGAAAAAAGTCTCCTTATCTAGGATGTTTTATCTTCTTCAGTTGGCATAGATAAAGGCAGTGCTCCTGCTTAGTACCTTATCTCTCCTTAATTGGAAAGATTCCTAAACATTTGGGTAGCAGTTTCCTAACATCTAAGAACAAAAAGTCTCAGCTTCGTAACCAGGCCTTATCACATTCTAGCTGTATAGTCTTGAGTAAGAAACTTGGTTTTTTCCTCTAAGCATTAGAAATTCATCAATAAAATGAGGACAATACAAATATCACAAGATTGTTTTGAGGATTAAATGAGATTATTTTGTGTAGCATTTAGCATTATATCTGAAAAATAGTAAGGGCTCTATAAATAATAATCTTTATACTACTGAACCAAAGGCAGAAATTTGAGGCACAAATAGGTGAAGAGGTTATTTAAAACAATTACATATCTGATATTTCTAAGAATTCAAAAATTTCTGGAGGGAGACTTTGCTATTAGGAACCATGTCTAGGGAGTCTTAGGAGAGAACTGTGGAACTGAACTCGTGTTACACCACAATGAATCAGGAGATTTTCTAGCTAGAATCTGAATAGTACAGTGCTTAGTATTTTGGTCAGAGATGCAAAGGGTTGAGATAAAATTACATGTACTCTAGGCAGTTAATACCATGGATCCAGAGAAATCCTCTGCCTTCAATGGCATTTCAGATCTAATCAGTGCCTTCCACAGAGCTTCTGTGTAGCCATTTGTGAGCTAAAGTAGATGTCTTTGATGTATATCAAATAAGGAAGAGGTCACATGAGACCAAATAGTAATAAATATTTCCTTTATAGTTGTTTTTATTGGAACAGCAGAATTCTTTGACAGGTAATGGGTTGAACCTTGGAGCTTTAACAAGTGTAACAAACCCAAGTGAATGTTAAAGAGGTGAGGTTAAGAAACAGGTGCTGAAGAAAACACAGTGACACCTTTAAAGTTTTGGGTAGAAGAAAATAATATACATCATGTTTTTTAGTCCTGGAAGGTACCACGGAGATCACATACTCCAGAGAGCTTCAAACTTTTTTCAATAGAATCTTCCCAGAGATTTAGTATATGAAGAAGATAGAAGGGAAGTTCTCACTATACTTAACACGGAAGCCTTAGGATAATTTCATTGGAGACCTGAGGCTCCTTGAATCATGCTTGGAAAACAAATGGCTCAGTCTAATAATCTGACCTGATAAAATTACTGTTTTATCACATTAATAATAACATTATTAGCTAGTAGTGAAATGGAAACACCTAGTCTAGGATACTAGTCACAAAGCTTTTCACTTTCCTTATGCAGTTGGTGTCAATCTTATTTACCTAAGGACCTTCAGGCAGAGAAATCAGGCAGGATGACAAGCATGGGATGGAGAAGAGAACGTTTTGGCTGACAAATTTTAAATTATTCCCTTTTCATACAGTTGAAGAAGAAAAAGAAAACATTTCATTTTGTCTCTGACATTTAATCTGTTAATACTAAAAGAGAGAAGATTCTATCATCCTCTTAATCAGTTATTTAAAACCTCTTTCTCCTACTTACTGCCTTTCGTCATAGGCTTGGCCTCACACAAAGTTTCAAGGAAAGTAAACAAGGAAAGGTGGACAAAATGGTACAGTGGCAAAGACTATCTTCCTTCCTGTTAGTGGCAAGAGGTTCTCCACAGAAGAGAAGCAAAATAACAACCACCAAAACTACATTATTTTGAAGCTGGAGGGAGAGGACTTAGATAATACAAAAAAATAAAATAGACAAAAAGATGAAGTATTATGATACAGTGATCCACAACATTCAGCATGTGCTGAAAAGTCATGTGAGGATTCCAGAATGAAATTTAGTATGTTGCGACAGAAAGAATTCCATGTCATCAACCCATCCATCCATTCTTACTAACTCTCAGAAACATAGTTTGTCCTGTGCAATATTTTTTTTTTTTTTAAACCCAACTTTTTTTTTTTTTTTTAAAGATTTTATTTTTTCCTTTTTCTCCCCAAAGCCCCCCGGTACATAGTTGTGTATTCTTCGTTGTGGGTTCCTCTAGTTGTGGCATGTGGGACGCTGCCTCAGCGTGGTCTGACGAGCAGTGCCATGTCCGCGCCCAGGATTCGAACCGACGAAACACTGGGCCACCTGCAGCAGAGCGCGCGAACTTAACCACTCGGCCACGGGGCCAGCCCCTGTGTGCAATATTTTTTTCAGGGCTGTTTTTACTTCCTTATTCCTCAAGGTATAGATCAAAGGGTTCAGCATTGGTCCTACCAGATTCATCAGAATTTGAACCACAGTTTCCAGCATGGGGTTAGGTGTGGGCTGCAGGTAGACAGTGATGATGGGCCCATAGGCACACAGGATGGCAATGAGGTGGGCACTGCATGTGGAGAAGGCACGGTGATGGCCCTCAGTTGAACTAATACTCAAGATGGAGATAGTGATTCGAGTGTAGGATACAAGGATTAGGAGACAACAGATGAGAGACACTAGGCCAACATTGGTGAAGCTCACCTTCTGGGCTAAGGATGTATCAGCACACGCCAAGGGCAAGAGTGCTGGGATATCACAAAAAAAATGATCCACTTCATTGGGACCACAGTATGGCAAGATGAAGGTGAGCAAAGTCAAGATACTAGAATGAATACACCCTAACAGCCATGTGCCCACAGCCAGGGCCAAACAGATTCTAGGGTTCATGATAACTGTGTACCGCAGAGGATAGCAGATAGCAGTAAAACGGTCATAGGCCATGACAGTATATAAGAAGCATTCAATGCTGCCAAGGAAATGGAAGAAGAAGAGTTGGGAGACACAGGCCTTGTAGGAAATGATGGGACTCAATCCCATGAGGTAGAGCAGCATTTTAGGACAAGTCACAGAGGAGAAACTCATGTCAAACACAGACAAATTCCCCAGGAAAAAATACATGGGTGTGTGAAGGCAAGTGGAAGACAGAACAGCCACAAGGATAGACAAATTTCCCAGCAGGGTACAGGCATAAAAGGGCAAGAACAAGACAAAAAGTATAGTCTCCAGCCCCTCTGTGTGTGGTATTCCCAAAAGGATGAACTCAGTCACCAGTGAGTCGTTCTTCTTCTCCATGAGAGTCAGTCCTGGGGGAGGAAAAGGAAGCAGAGGACATGGAAAAATGCCCTGGTTTGATGTCAATGGAGTGCACATACTCAGGAAATAAGAAGTATAATTTAAATGATAGTGTTTTGGTTCAAAGTTTTGGAAAGACTGCTTATGATCCAAATTGCAAGACACTTTAACTGGAATATAGCTGCCATAGCAAACTTAATAGTTTCTTTACTAAATATTTTTATTGTATTGATTCCAAATGTAGATGTCCCTTATTAAAACAATACTTAACAAAACATGTTGGAGTAAGGATTTTCAAAGGGAAGCATAGGGCCCACACAAACATATATTCCTTCAGCATGGAGGGATATCAGAAACCTCAGAATCAGCCAGGGGCCCTTTCATTTCTCTAGAGATATGAACTGTGCCTTGAGAATCACTACATTTATGAACCACTACTACTGGCAATATTATGTTTTATTTCTTTGTTTTTTTAGTGAGCTTTAAGGGTTGAACAATCACGGCTTTACAGTTAGAAATGCTTACAGAACACAACCTCAGTTCATTTAATCCTCACAATAACACTTTGAGATAAATTTATAGAAAATAAAACATCTGAGCATTAGAAAGTCTAAGTAACTCTTCTAAATTGAAGTTGCTAAAAATGGCAGAACACAGGATCTAATTTCTTTTTCTGACATTAGTCTTTCCACTCTATGCATCTGTGATGGACTGTGGCATTATTGAACTTGTCAAATTTTGTGCCAGTATTATTCAAGTTTTCCCTTTTGATGTCACCAGACTCCAAAAATATCCCTGCCCCTCCTTAGTAAGTAGTAGAGAGCCAACCTTTCTCACCCTTGCACTACAACCAGCACTACACACACACAAAAGTATAAAGTCTAAGAGAGTAAATACTTTTTGATGTGTACTGCTATATCCTCAGTGCAGAAAACAGTGCCTGGCACAGACTAGGTTCTTAATAAATGTTTCATGAATGAAATAGCTAAATGACTCACTCAGTGATTGACAAGAATTGGATCTCATTCAGTTGTTTTGTCTTGTATAAGGACTTTTATGATGCTATCAGATATTAGTCTTTCTAAACAACCTTGTAAATAAACTTGATCATATACCTGTTGCTCTTTTATCCTATTCCTCTGAATATTTAGAATTTCTCTGATTACCTTCATGACACTTGTACCCAGGAAGAAGCTCTTCACTGTGCTCTGAAAGATGCCAAAACCCAAGATAAGAGCTACACACAATCTATACTGCCTCCCCAAAAGTCCTGGATGTTTTATCAAGAGGAGTCACACATTACAGAAAGAATTGGACTGAAATGTCCAGGTGTAGGCTCATTTAGGGTGGCCAAACTTTTAATCATTCTAAATCAAGTCCAGATCCATGGTTATAAAGGGCACTAATAAGAATGGAGTCTTTGAGTTGATGGGCCAAACCAAGCAAATGTTCTATTCTTGTGCCCAGTAGTCCCATGTTCCTCTTCATCCTGGACTCTGAAACCATTTGTAAACTAAGGACTCCAAATTCTCCTCTCCACTGGACACATGAAGAAGAAAAGAGGAGTGGAAAAAAAACAGATGAGGATGGCAATTATGTGACTTACAAGGACCATAAGCCAAGGTCAGGGATGTCCTCCCATGAGCTGGAAAGCTCTTTCTTTTTAGTGAAATAAACTCAGATTAAATAATGTAAAGCTGAATGCATCCCTGCTTCTGCAAAGATTTCTTCCAAGACACTGACAGCTACCTTTTTTTTCTCATATATGGAAATTTAAATGCCCTTGGAGCTCTTGGGATACCATCCCTGAGTGAATCCTGATTCAAGGGAGTTGTTGAGTAAAGGGAGTAATTAGAAGTGAGTGAGTAATCTAGTTGAAACAGAATGTTGTGATGTTCCTCCTTGTGGCATTACTGTGGTGTGAACAAGATAGAGCCATATCTATACACTGTATTTCTGTGATTGACTCAGGAAGGTGAGAGAAAAGCTCACTCTTAGAACATATGTAGAAATAATTTCCTCAGTTTCAGGGTATATTATCAGAGGGAGAAATAACAACCGTATATCTCAGACTTTTAAATATCCAATTTGAAATCTTGATCTCAATCTCTCCATAGCCTCTCTTCAACTTTTCAAACTACATTTTCTAATACTTTGATTAGGAAATATAATTTTGACTATCAGACTCTTTAAAAAGCAGTTTTGTCAATTGGCAGACTTTGCTTCCCTGAACCGGAAATTGTTCTCCAGATGACTTGTTTTTTCAAAATTGTATTAATCAACAAATATTTATTAAGAACTTATACAACTGTGCCCAAGACATGTTTTCTAAATCTGAAATTTCTCTTTTGCAAAGGAATTCAAGAACCTTGCCCCTTAAGACCAGATGTTTGAATTTTTCATTTTTCATGTAACAGATAGTCACAGGTTTCAAAGAACTAAAAAGATATAAAAGCATAAATTAATGCAATAGAGAAAACAAAAAGAGAAGGAATAGAAAATGTCAAAATTTGGGTCTCTGTAAAGACTAAGAAAATAGATACACTTTTGTAAAGATGATTACTGAAAAAAACAGAGAAGCCATATTAAGCAATATAAAGAAGGGAAAATAAGACAGAAGCATATGGACTAAGCAGATTATGAGATATTAAAATATTTTTCCAGGCTGGCCCAGTGGCACAGCGGTTAAGTGCACATGTTCCATATCAGCGGCCTGGGGTTCGCCGGGTTGGATCCTGGGTGTGGACATGGCACTGCTTGGCAAGCCATGCTGTGGTAGGCGTCCCACATATAAAGTAGAGGAAGATGGGCACGGATGTTAACTCAGGGCCAGTCTTCCTCAGCAAAAAGAGGAGGATTGGCAGCAATTAGCTCAGGGCTAATCTTCCTCAAAAAAAAATTTTTTTTCAATAAATTTGAAAACTTTGATAAACTGGGTAAAATCTTAGAAAGATGCACCTTATCAAAACAGACTAAAAAAATTTAAAAAATTGAATATTCATATGTACTAATTTCAATTGCGTCATAGCAAATTACTCCAAATGTTAGTGGCTTAATATAATTGACATTTGTTATCTCACAGTTTCTGCAGGTGAGGAATCCAGGCACAGCTTACCTGGGTGCCTTTGGCTCAGTGTCTAACGAGGTTACAGTCAAATTAGAGGCAAGTTCTACAGTCTCCTCAAAAGCTTCACTGGGGAAGAATTTACTTTCAATCTTGTTCATACGGCTGTTGGCAGTCCTGACACTTGTCCATCACACTGCCTTACAACATGGTAACTGGCTTCTATGAAGGTAATCAATCCAAGAGATAACGAGATAGAGCCAGTGCATCCAAGATTGAAGCCATAGTCTTTTACAAACTAATCTCAGAAGTGATATCCCATTACATCTGCCACATTCTATTCACTAAAACCAAGTCGCTAAATCTAGGGGAGATCACTAGACAAAAACCTGAATCCTAGAAAGTGGGGGTCATTGAAGGCCATATTAGAGGCATTGTAGGACAGTAGGGGAATGATGAACCGTTAAATAAATGGTACTGGGACAATTGGCTATTCGTATATATTTTTTGTAAGTAGAAAGGAATTGAATTCTCACCTTATCACAAACAAAAATCAATCCCAGGTAGATTATAGACTTAAAAGTGAAAATCAAAACTGTAAGAAAAATTACAGATATAAATTAAGGATAATATATGATTTCAGGACAAGACACAATAATGTCTGAAAGAGATTATAAAGGAAAGCTTTGATAAATCACTCACATTAAAATAAAAGCACTGATTTTATTGAAAAATGCCTTAAATCTAATGAAGAAAGGAGCCACAAGCTAGGAAAAGATATTTGCAGTGCATGTTATCAATATAATATTAGTATCTAGAATATAGAACTACTATGAGTGAATTTTACAAAAGTCAACATACTAAAAAGAAAACTGAGATTAAAAAATCACATAAATTTCCCAAAGGAGGAAACCCAAATTGTCATTAAACATGAAAAAATGCTTAACTTTATCAGTTATCAAGTATTACAATTTAAAAACACAATGAACAGAATTTCATACAATCAGACGAGCAAATATTAAGTATGTCAATATAAGTCTTGTCTTATTGGTGAGAATGAGATGTATTAGGAATTCTCATCCACTGAGGGTGTAGATATAATTGTTACAATCTCTTCAGAAAGCAGTTTGGCATTGCCTTGTAAATTTGCTATTTGTATACCCTCTGATTTAGCCATTCTGCTCCTGAATGTATCTCTAGAGAAACTCTTGAACTTGTGCCCTAGAGACATGCAGAAGAATGATTATAATAACAAATAAGTAGAAATCACCTACGTGTTTTACAACAATAGAATGAATAAAGAGATAATAAGATGTAAAACTACAGCCATATGCATCAAAATCGATGAATCTCAAAAGCAAGTTTGGAAGGAACAGAGGTAACCATGTACAAATCTATTTAATTGAACCCCAAAACCAGAAAAAAATAAATAATATATTGTTTAGGAATGCTTCCATGGTGGTAAATCCGTAAATAAAAAAAGGGTATTTCTTTAAGAAAAATTCAACTTGCTAATAACTTCTGGAAGAATGAGGAAGACAGAAATACACAAAAAGAATTTCCAGATTATATTATATATCCTGTACTGGCTGAAACGTACACATGCATTTATTAATGTTCTTTAAGTTTTATAAGATGTTGAAATATGCAAAAGATATTTTATAATAAAAATAACTTAAAATACTGCAATAAATGAAAAATACATCATTAATTTTATTTTAAATGTTATAATAATGTAAATACATATAAAACACATATATATTTATTTCCAATCAATAAAGAGTGCATCCTGTTTAATTTATCTTGAATTGATTATGGAAAACAACAAATAATTTATTGCCACTGTGGGGACCTGAGGTTGGCCACCCCAAGATATGTCTCTTTGGCATGAGGATTATTTGAGGCTGATTGCTTTTGATAAACTGGGACAGGGAAGGAGGCTCTGAGGAATGGAACTTGCCCTTCCTTAGGACACATTTACATTTGTAAGGTAAATCTCTATCTGTAAAAGCTGCCTCCCTCTCTGTACCAGGAAGAAGAAAGGAGATGACCTTCTCTCTAAAAACTCTTAATCAATACCAAAGGCACTGACTTAAAATCTGCATTTTATTGTGCTAGTCTGGTAACCTCCTGTAACTGACTTCCCTCCCCCTCCCAACGTTGGCATTTCTTAAGGATTAGGCATCTTTCCTTAGGCTAGGAACTGATTGCTGCGCTCACCTGTGACCGCCCAGCTCCAGACACTAGACTTGCCTCCTGCTACGCCCTCCGAGATAGCAGACCCACTACCTGCTGTGTCCATCAAGCGCTGTGCCGACAGGGCACTCTTGTGACTATTGTGGGAGGGACATTTCAATCATATGTGAAACACCCTGTTTGGGGGTATATAACCACTCTGTGTACCCCACTTCTTCGGTGCCCTTTCTTCCTTCGGGAAGAAAGGCCCCGGGCCATGGTTCCTCATAAAGCTTTGTTTAATTTTCTCTTGCTATTCTGTCTCATGTGAATTTAATTCGTTCTCCAGCCAGACGAACCCCCATTTGGGGAGAGGAAATGTCCTCCTCCCCTACACCACATAATTTTTGAAACGTTGTCTTATGTTATGTTTGGTTTGTTCACCAAATATATATTAAAATACCAATTAAAATTTCATTACACGTTAGGGCATACAAACGGACAAAAATAGTTTTCAAAACACATTGTTTTGTATTTTAACGCTTCATACTTTAATTTTTTTTAAATTAATGTTAAAAAGTGAAATATTTTAGGCATCTACTTCTAGGCATTGCTCTATTTTTTATAACTAGGCGCATGGTCTATGATGCAGGGTCAGTGAGCCGAGGAGTCGAAAGAAAGATTTCTTAGACTCTTAAGATCTGGCAGTAGTGCTCTTTTATTTAGAGAATAGTGTAGCATGGGGACAGGACCCACGGGCAGTCAGAGCTCCTGCTGCTGCCCTGAGTTGAGGGTTAGGGCTAAATTTAAGGCATAGGTATGTGAGTCATCTCTTTACGAAGACAAAGGAAAGAACATGAAAAAAAGTTAAAATGGTATCAGTGCAGGTGGGGTCTGGTCATTGGGTGATCCCATGACTTTTAGACAAGAATCAAATCAGATTAAGTAAAGGTTAGAAAGGTTAGACACCACCACCCTAAACCAGTTACATGAGATTGCCAGACAGCAACCAACTTAAGTTCTTGCCTTCCCCATTAAGAGTTTCTAGGGACAAGGTCATCTCTCCTCTTCTTCCTGGTACAGAGAGGGAGGCACGTTTTACAGGTAGAGATTTACCTTACAAATGTAAATGTGTCCCAACAAGCGAACCCCCTCCAGAGCCTCCTTCCCTGTCCCAGTTTATCAAAAGCAATCAGCCTCAAATAATCCTCATGCCAAAGAGACATATCTTGGGGTGGCCATTTCCAGGTCCCTACACTACCTTCTCTTTATCTAAACAGTCTAATTTCCAAAAACCATTCTTCATATATTATGCTTTTTTGGATGCCTGACTTTTCACCATTCTGGTTTGTCAGTGTCCCCTGTGAAGTGCAATCTTAGACATGAAGACAATATTTCAGGTGTATTGGCACCTAGATTGTGCCTGGGACATGGCAGTGCTCAATAAATGTCTACTGAAGGAATGAATGAGTTCTCCTTTCTTCCACCTTTTGTAACTTTGTGTTGGAGTCAATTTGCTCTTCATGTTTGGGAATTTCATTCCACCTACTTCATGCATACATTTTCTCCAGTTGAAAAGAAGAGTGACGGCACCTGTCTTAGTCCCAGTACCTCATTTCCTAGAAATTTATCTTTTCAGGCCAAGTCTCTTTGCTAGCACACCATTATATCTTACATCTCATTTTTCTTTCCCCAAGAGAAGCTGCTTTCATGGGGAAGGCAGTCACTGCTGAAGGAATGATGTCTGGCTTCACAAGCCAATCTGTTTTTATGTTTATATGGTCTCACTATTTATATCCCTTGTTTCCTTTGGTATCCATTTAATAACATCCTTTTAAATAAGAGAAAAAAGTATTTTGCACAAACCAGTTTCAGATTGTTAACTGATAGTAGCAATCTGTCTATGTGTGTGATGATGGAAGCATTAATCAAAATATGAGAGCTACAAGGAAAAAGCAAGATGTGTAGAGACAGATTTGAGACCATTTTGTAAAAGTACTGAAGATTTTCCTTCCTGTGATTAACCTTGGATGCTCTGAGTTTCATTATAATAAGACACATTGGTATCTTTCAGCCTCAGATTCTAGAACTTGTTGGATGACAGCCTTCACTCAATACTATGTACAGCATGTGTCCCAGAGGTAAACAGCATCACCTCCTGCTGGGAAGATGAGAACAAAAGATTGTTAATGAGAAAACATGCGACTGTACTAAGAAGGAATATTAGTACTTATATATAAAAGGTAAAACAATAGGATGGTATTAGGAAGAATCGAGAGATGTTTTTAAGATTTCTTCACTATTAAATTTATCCAAGAGAGCATGTTCTAGGAGAGATTTAAGGAAATGGTGGTCCCTCTGGAGATGAAGTAGCAGAGAAAAAAAACCTCTAGCAATAAAAAGCTTTGATGGGCTGGGGAGCAAATCAGGGGATAAAGCCTGAGAATTGCCAGTTGTCCTATATTACTCTCTGTACTGTTTTTCCACATCCAGACCATTTTTCCTGGGTCATTCTTTTGGTTCTTTTATTTCACTTCCCTAGAATTGACACTAAGATTCAGACATATAATCCTTTCCAAACCTCTATTGGATGACTACAAAAATAGAAAGCAAGGGATATGCAAATAAGTCAATAAAGAAAAATAATATTAATTTAAGGGTAACAGTTATACAAACTTCTACCCAAGCCCAAAAGAAGCTGTGATTACTGACAACCTTTCTTGAAAAGGTCAAAGTCAGTAGTCATTGTGATTATCCCAGAGTATTCCAAAATGCTTGGCTTCTGTCCTTTGGAATAAGTGTGTATTTTGCATTCTTTCAGAGTCTTAGGAATGGCAAAAGATGAGCTCCAGCGTAGTAAGCCCTTTGAAAGTTCTGGAAATCTAGCATCATGGGATTTTATTAGGTCTGTTTTTATGGGGAAATAGGAGAAAAGTTAGCCCAATATAGCTAAATAGAAGGCTATATATTTAGATATTATATCTACAGCTATACCTATATCTATCTATCTAGCTATCTATTTATCTATCTATCTAACTTGTGAGGTTAAGGCCAACTGTAGTTGCAAGCACTACCTTAAAGCCCAGTTAGCCCAATTAGTTAAATAAGGACTAGAGAGTTTCCCAGAATAGATAGAACATGACTAAAGCATGAAGGGTGCATGGTCCATAAGAGAAAACAATTACTGCCTGTTAGAGTTTGTTTCTCTGTGAAGATAAGGAGGGTAAAATACTCCCTGACTTCTAGCATTACTCTTTTGTCCTCTCAGTCCCCTCACAGGGCCTGGTCCCACCATTGAATTAGCCATAGTAACTCACACGCATACACACACCACACATTATGTCTGTTATCACTGAGCAGTCAAACTAATGGCAGCAGGAGATTCATTCTGTCTAGTACTCTGCTAAGCTGAGATAAAATAAACATCTGTGACAGAGCTTGGTAATCTTGTCATAAGAATATTCCAAGGTGCCTAACAAATCTTTTTGGTATTTTATGAATGGAATGCTAATGGAGTAATTGATACTGACAGAGGGAAGCTGAGCAACTTCTGAGGTGAACAGAGACTGTTTTATGAGAAGAGTAATGACTATTGACTTTTATGTCTAAGAAAATTGGCCCCAAAGCCATCTCAGGAACTATGACCAGAGGCATCAATGTGTTTCTAGGCATTAGCATGAATCATATCCAGATGGACCTGCTGCTACGAGCAGTTCTCACTAGGTGTACTTGAGGTCCTGCAGAGTTCTTTTTAGAGTGTGCTCCCTATGTTCCTTAACGACCATTTCTTCACTACCCATCCTTGATCAATAATTCATCTTGTGCCCTGGTGGGAACCAGGCCACATCAAAGTCCACTCTTAAACTATTATCAAATAGCCTTGAAAAAAGTGTTTTCAAATTCATCTAGCTTGCATGACAAACATCAGCAAACTATGGCCTTTGGGAATATCCTGCCTGTTGCCTATTTGTATAAACCAAGTTTTATTGGAACACATCTTGACCATTTGTGTACATATTTTCTTGGGCTGTTTTCATGCTAGCATAGCAAAGTATTTGTTACTGAAACCATATGGTCCTCAAAGCCTAAAATATTTACTATATGAACCTTTAGAGAAAATGTTTACTGATCTGGGTCTATGAGATGGGAAAGATGTCACAGGTTTGTATTAGTCAGATTTGCTTCCCAGCTATCTTTATGGGAGAAAGACCTTTACAACTGTCATGGATATATTTTTTAAAAAATAATTTAATACACAAATGGGGAGGAAAAAATCAGCTTTATCCATTAGTGGACTAGTGATCTCCTTTTGAAACAAACTGGCTCCCAGCCAGTTTCTTCAGGGCTCCCTTGACATCTTTGTTTCTCAGAGTGTAGATTGTGGGATTCAGCATGGGGGTGACTACACTGGCAAAGATTTGCACCGGGGTTACCAGCACCTCACTCAAAGATGGCTGAGTATAGACGAGGGCACAGGGCCCAAAGAACAGTGTGACTACTAAAAGGAGGGAAACACAGGTAGATGCCGCCTTGCGCCTCCCTTCAGCAGAGGGCATCTTTAGGATAGCAATGATAATGCGGATGTAAGAAGCAAGGATGAAGAGGAAACATATCATGGGCACAAGGCCAATGTTGGTGAAGCTCACTGTCTCAATGATGAGGGTGTTACCACAGGCCAATTTGACTACAGGGAAGATGTCACAAAAGAAGTAGTCCACCTCATTAGACCCACAGTATGGCAGTTGGAAGGTCAGTGTAGTAAGAATTGTGGCTTGAAAAGAACTAATAATCCAGGTGCCAGCAGCCAGCAGGGCACATACCCGGTGGTTCATGATGATAGTGTAATGCAATGGGTGGCAGATGGCAGCAAACCGGTCATATGCCATCACTGTGTAGAGCCAGCTCTCAGAGCAGCCTAAGAAGTGGTAAAAAAAAGACCTGGGATATGCAACCACCCAGGGAGATGACTTGCTTTCTTACAAGCAGGTTGGCCAACATCTTTGGGGTGCTCACAGAAGAGAAACCAATGTCCAGCACAGAGAGGTTACAAAGAAAGAAATACATAGGAGTGTGGAGGCAGGAATCAGACATCACAGTTAAAAGGATAAGCAAATTTCCTAGTAGAGTGAAGAGGTAGAAGATCAAGAACACAACAAATAGCACAGTTTCCTGCCCCTCTGTGTGTGGGATGCCCTACAGGATGAACTCTGTAACCAAAGTGTGATTCTTTACAGCCATGGAAGTTGAATTTTATCCTGGAAAGGAGGAAATATGACCATAAGTTAACAACCCAAGGCACTAAATACCACTGCTTGTTACCAGTAATTCACAAAGAGAAAGACAATCATAGACTCCATTAGTGAAAGGATCGTGTTTGTTGTGACTCAGACTGCAGGAGTAGCAAACACCTCAGAAAGAGATACATGCTCTGGGGTGAGGACGGTATGCAGGCCACTTGACCGATATATGGAAAGTTGTTATTTTACTATTATCAGATAGAGAAGAGCAAATAACAAGAGAGTAGAAGGATTGAGAATTGAGAAAGAAAGGGAAAGATAAAGAAAGGAAAAGAAAATAAAATAGAAGAAAAGATGAGAAAAAGGATGAGGCACAGTTACAGTTTACATAGAGTTTTCATAAGATTTTCTAGTTAAGCTTTCATAGAATCCTATAAGATAGGTATAATATTCCCATTTCATAAGTAATGAAGAAACAATGACTTAGGGGAGTTAAAAAAATCGTTCAAGTTCTGATACACAGTTCATGGTGGACTAAGGATTGGAACCCAAAGATTCTAAATCCATTATACCATAATTTTAGAAGAAGAAAGAACTGTGGAAATTAAGACAAGAGAAAAAGCAATATATTCTTTGAACTAAAAGGCCCTTGGAGAAAATTTAATTCCAACAATCATTTTTTAATTTGAATTTCTTGATAAACATCCTTGCCAAGGTGTCATGGAGTTCCCCTCTGATAATTTTTGTATTAACTCTATCCTTTTCATCTATTTTTGTTCAACACTTCAGACAGTTATACAATGAGGAATATTATCATCCCATTTCTTACTCTATTTCTATCAAAGCAGTCAAACATCTTATGAATCTTCAAAGAAATTTTGAGGACGCTGTGTTCTGAAAACTGTAAAACTATAAGGAGGCTGTCACACTTGTTTCTGCTTCTCAGTGCTGGGACCATTCTTTTTGGTTTGTTTTATTTTGTTTCTATAAAACCACAGGTCTTTACATATATATTTAGGTGTCCCTTTTCACCATTTTAGTATTTATGCATCAAGAAAACCTATCAAAGCATCTTTGTGGATTTTGTCTCTGTCATTCAGTATAAACTCTATTCTTTCCAGCATGACCTTCCTTTAATCATGAGGTCTACTACTGTCTACCTTTAAGCTCTTGCCCACATAGAAGTATCTATCTATCTATCTATCTATCTATTTTTATTTCAAAGAAATTGGTAAAAAATCTGGCTAAAATGGTAACAGATTTCCCTTTACTAAAAGAGTTGGAGATTTTGCACATCTTTTTCCTGATCTGAATAGGAAAGAGATCTAGATTATCTTTAATGATTCTTTCAATTTAACTAAATTTGGAGGGTCCAATTTAACATTGCACAAATGTATATACAAAAAACTTTTCAGCTACTGTGGATAAAGTATCATGGAAAAGACAGAATATTTCGTAAGATTCTGGAGAGGTTTTTTTTTATGCTCCCAAAAGGATTAAGAAACAACAAATTCCATTACTTACCTGGAACAGAATATTTTCTGCTCATGAATCTATCATGTGAACTTAACATCCTAAAAAGTATTTTTTTTTACATATAAAGAGAAAATAGCCATTGAGTACAAAATTAGGGTTAATATGTGTAATGAATGAGAAAAACAAATGATTAGGTTTGAGAAATCCACCATACCCACACCTTTGCGACTGTTGTCTCTTCATTCCATCAGGGAATAAGAAGATTCCAATATTTTTACAATAAAATAGATCATAAGAGATCATTTAGATGATGCCTTTTTGAATAATATATTTTGCTCTCTTTTTAATCAAAATTTGGGTAAGAAGAATACATTTTATTGATTCTATTGAGCCAAGAGAAAAAAGAGGGACGACTGTCAAATCAGAGTGGAGAAATTACGACTCACAATAAAATTAAGAAAAGTTTAGAAATTAATTGAAAAAACTCTCATTCCTACAATGTTAGATTATTCTCTTTATTCAACAAACATGGTGATCATATTCAATGGCGATAAACCATATGAGATACTGAAACACAAAATTAATCATGCCTGCGTCTGGTCCAGTGGTGTACTGGTTCAGGTAGCACACACTGCTTTGGTGTCCTGGGGCTTGAAGTTCCAAGACTTGGAAGCAACCTGGATGCCCATCAAGGGACGAATGGATGAAGAAGATATGGTGTACATATACAATGGAATACTACTGAGCCATAAGAAAAGGTGAAATCCGGCCATTTGTGACAACGTGGTTGGACCTTGAGGGTATTATGCTGAGTGAAATAAGTCAGAGGGAGAAAGTGATATACCGTATGATCTCACTCACAAGTAGAAGATGAAAACAACTACAAACAAACACATAGCAATGGAGATTGGATTGGTGGTTACCATAGGGTAAGTGGGGAGGGAAAAAGGGGTGATTAGGCTCATATGTGAGGTGATGGACTGTAATTAGTTTTTGGGTAGGGAACATTATGTAATCTACACAGAATTTGAAATATATGACGATGTACATCTGAAAGCTATATAGTGTTATAAACCAATGTTACTGCAATAAATAAATAAATAAGATCACAGAAAAAAAGATAAAAAAATAAAGAAAGCAATTAACAAAATGGCAGTAGTAAACTCTTTTTTATCAATAATTACGTTAAACATTAAGTGGATAAAACTCCCCAATCAAAAGATAAAGAGTGGTTGAATGATAAAAAGACATGACTCAACTATATGTATTTACAAGAAACTCACTTTAGATTTAAGGACATGCATAGAATGAAAGTGAAGGGATGT
This sequence comes from Equus quagga, assembly GCF_021613505.1. Classification (NCBI taxonomy): domain Eukaryota; kingdom Metazoa; phylum Chordata; class Mammalia; order Perissodactyla; family Equidae; genus Equus; species Equus quagga. The sequence continues at coordinate 71,694,135 of NC_060280.1, read as the reverse complement.
AAACAATTATTCTATGAAAATGGTAAACAAAAGAGAACAGAAGTAGCTATTCTTACATCAGAAGAATTAGACAGGTTCAAAAATGGTCACAAGAGACAGAAAAGACATTATATAATGATAAAAGTATCAATCCACTGGGAAAACATAATAGTTATCAATCTACAGCCACTTAATATCAGAGGCCCTAAATATATAAGTGAATATTGGCAGAACTGAAGGGAGAAATAGACAACGATACAATAATAGTAGAAGATTTCAATATCTCACTTTCAATAATGAGTAGAATATTAAGAGAAGATCAACACCAAAACAGATGACTTGAACAACACTATAGACCGAATGGATCTAACAGATACACACGTTCTTTCAAGCACATAAAGATCTTCCTCCAGGATTGATCATATATTGGATTACAAAACAAGTTTAAAAATATTAAGAAGATTGAAATCATAGCAAGTATCTTTTGTGACTACAATGGAATGAAACTAGAAATCAACAGCAGAAGGAAAACTGGAAAATTCACAAATATGTGGAAATTAAACAACAAACTCTTGAACAACTATTGGGTGAAAGAAGAAATCAATAAGGAAATTAGAAAATATCTTGAGACAAAAGAAAAGGAAAACACAAAATACAAAAATTTGTGAGATGTAGTAAAAGCAGTACTAGGAGGGAAATACTGTGATTATATAACTATTTAAAAAAGAAGAGATCTCAAATAAACAACTTAACTTTACACATCAAAGAACTAGAAAAAGAAGAACAAACAAGCCAAAAGTTAGCAGAAGGAAGGGAATTACAAAGATTAGAGATGAAATAGAGACTAGAAAAACAAAAGAAAAATAAACAAAACTAAGAGTTAGCTTTTGAGAGGATCAACATATTTGACAAATTTTTAACTGGAAAACTAAGAAAAAAAGAAAGATAACAAATAAAATCATAAATTAAAGAGGAGACATTACAATTGATGAGACAGAAGAAACAAAAGATCATATGAGACTACTATGAATAACTACACACTAACAAACTGGATAACCTGGCATAAATGGATAAATTCCTAGAAATGTACACTGCTAAGACTTAAGCATGAAGAAATAGAAAGCATGAATAGAACAATAACTAGTATGGAGATTGTATCAGTAATCAAAAATCTCCCTACAGCTCAATAGCAAAATAACAATAATAGTAATCTGTCTTAAAAAATGGTTAAAGGATCTGAATAGACATTTTCCCAAAGAAGACATACAAATAGCCACCAGGTACATGAAAAGGTGCTCAACATCACTAACGCATTACAGAAATGCAAATCAAAACCACAATGAGATATCACCTGAAACATGTTAGAATGTCTATGATGATCAAAAGACAAGAGATAACCAAAGCTCGCAAAGATACTGAGAAAAGAGAACCCCTGTGCACTGTTGATGGGAATGTAACTTTGTACAGCCACTATGGAAAACAGTATGGAGACTCCTCAAAAAGTTAAAAATAAAATTATCATATGATTTAGCAATTCTAATTCTGAGTATATTATATCTGAAAAAAATGAAATCATTATCTTGATGAGATATATACACCTCCATGTTTATTGTAGCATCATTGACAATAGCCAAGACAGAATAGAAACAACCTAAGTGCCCATCAATGGATGAATGGATAAAGAAAAATGTGATATATATATATATATATATATATATATATATATCTCACACATACACGTTGGAATATTATTCAGTCATGAAAGAGAAAGAAGGAAATTCTGATTTGTAACAAGAATGAAGCTTGAGAGCATTATGCTATGTAAAATAAGCCAGAAAGGGAAAGACAAATACTGTATGATCTCATTTATATGTGGAATCAAAAAGAGCCAACCTCATAGAAATAAAAAGTAGATTAGTAGTTGCCAGAGATTGGGGGTGGTGGAGGATGGGGAGATGTTGGTCAAGGGCAACTTCCAGTTATAAGATGAATAAGTTCTGGGGATCTAATATACAGTGTGGTGTTTATAGTTAACAATACTGTATCATAGACTTGAAAGTTGACAAAAGAGCATATCTTAAATTTTCTCACCATACACACAAAAATGCTGACTATATGAGGTGATAGATGTATTAACTAATCTTACTGTGGTAATCATTTTGCAATATAGACATATATCGAATTACCCTGTTGTATTCCTTTAACTTACACAACGTTATATATCTGTTATATCTCAATAAAGCTGGGTAAAAAAATCTGCCAACAAAGAACAGCCTAGGATCAGACAATGTCACAGCTGAATTCTGCCAACTATTTAAAGAAAAATGAATGCCTATTCTTCTCAAACACTTTCAAAAAATTGAAGAGGAGGGAACATTTCCAAACTCATTTATGAAGCCAACATTACCTCAATACTAGATCCAGACAAAGACATAAAAGACAACTACAGATCAATATCCTTAATGAATATAGATGCAAAAATCTTCAACAAAATATTAGCAAATCAAATCCACCAGTACCTTAAAAGGTTGTACAGCATGACTAAGTAGAATTTATCCCTGATATATAGGAATGTTACAACATATGAAAATCAATTAACATGATATGCCACATGAACAGAATAAAGGGCAAAAATTACATAATTATGTCAATCAATGTGGAAAATGTGTTTGACAAAATTGAACAAACTTTCATGATAACAACTCTCAACAAACTAAGAATACAAGAAAAATTACCTCAAAATAATAAAGCCTATATACGAAGAGCTCACAACTAACCTCATACTCAATTGTAAAAAACTGAAAGCTTTTCTTTAAGATCAGGAACAATGCAAGGATGTGCACTCTCATCACTTCTAGACAGAGTAATTAGGGAAAAAACAAAACAAAAACGAAACACACACACACAAAGAAAGGCATCCAAATTGGAAAAGAAAAAGTAAAATTGTCCTGCTTTTAGATGACGTGATCTTATATATAGAAAACCTTAACGACTCCACAAACACAAAAAAACCTATTAGAATAAATAAATTAATTCAGTAAAGTTGCAGCCCACAAAATCAATATGCAAAAATCAGTTGTGTTCTTACATACTAACAATGAACTATCTTAAAAGGAAATTAGGAAAACAATCTCATTTATAGCAGCACCAATAAAATATTTAGGAAAAAAATTAACTATGAAGGGGAGAGTCAGATAATGAAAACTACCAAATATTTATGAAATAAATTAAAGAAGACTCGAACACATGGAAAGGCATCCTATGTTCATGCATCGAAAGACTTAATATTGCTAAAATGTTCAAACACCTCAAAGATTCAATGCAACCTCTATCAAAATTCCAATGACATTAGAGAAGTAAAACAGCAATTTTAAAATTCATTTGACACCACAGAAGACTATGAATAGCCAAATAAAACTTGAGAAAGAAAAATAAGTGTAGAAGCATCATACTTACTGATTTCAAAATATAATGCAAAGCTACAGTAATCAAAACAGTATGATAACTGGCATAAAAATGACATATAGATTAGTGGAATAGAATAGAGAACCTAGAAATAAATTCATGCATACACGTTCAACTGATCTTTCACAAAGGTGCCAAGAATACACAATGGGGAAAAGATAATATCTTCAATATATGGTGCTGGAGAAAGTGGATATCCACTTGGAAAACATTGAAACTTGACCCTGTCTTGAACCATACACAAAAATCAACTCAAAATGGATTGAAGACTTAAATGTAAGACTTGAAACTGTAAAATTTATAGCAGAAAACATATGGGAAAACTTCATGACATTGATTTTGGCAAAGATATCATGGATTTGACACCAAAAGCATAGACAACAAAAGCAAAAACAGACAAATGGGACTACACCAAACTAGAAAGCTTCTGCACAGCAAAGGAAACTATTAACAGAATAAAAAGGGCAACCTACAGAATGGGAGAAAATATTTGCAAACAATATATGTGATAAGGGGTTGATCTCCAAAATATATAAGGAATTCCAACAATTCAATATAAAAAATACCCTAACAATCTGACTTAAAAATGAGATAAGGATTTGAATGGACATTTCTCCAATGAAGATATACAAATGGCCACCAGGTAGATGAAAAAATATTCAATGCCACTAATCTTCAGGGAAATGCAAACCAAAACCACAATGAGATATCACCTCATACCTGTCAAGATAGCTGTTATAAAAAATTAAATAAAAAGATGAGCATTGGCAAGGATGTGGAGAAATTAGAACCCTTGTATACTGTTGGTCGGAATGCAAAATGGTGTGCCTGCTATGGAAAACAGTATAAAGTTTCCTCAAAAGTTAAAAATAGAACTACAATATGATTCAACAATCTCACTTTTGGATATTTATCCAAAAATATCAGAATAAGGATTTTGAAAAGATACTTGCACTCCTATGTTCATTGCAGTGCTATTCACAATATCCAAGATAAATAACAATCCAAAGTCCATCAACAGATGAATGGATAATGAAAATTTGTATATAGGTACAATAGAATATTGTTCAGCCTTGAAAAACAAGGAAATTCTGCAATATGCAACAACACTGAGGAAACTTGAAAACATTGTGCTATGTGAAATAAGCCATTCACAGAAGGACAAATAGTACATGATTCCACTTAGAGAAAGTTTCTAAAATAGTCAAATTTATAGAATCAAAGAGTGGAATGGTGGTTGCCCAGGGCTGTGGCAAGAGGGAAGTAGGGAGTAGCTAATCAAGAAGCATAGAGTTTCATTTCAGCAAGAGGAATAAGTTCTAGGGATCTGCCCTAGAACTTTGTACCTAGAATCAACAATACTGTATTGTATGTTAAAAATCTGTTAAAGGGGTAGATCTCCTGATAAGTGTTATTACCACAATAAAATAAAATTTGGGAGAAACAGATATTCCTAAAAATGAAAAAAAAAAAAGGATCATGTAGACTAAAGGGAAATGAATAGAAATAATTAAACATGATACAGTGTAATAGTTATAGCATTAAAGGTATATGCATGATATAATTATGAAATGATTAACACTACCTGTTGGGGTTTTGAGGAAAGTTTTCACGAAGGAAAAAAGTATTCAGGGTCTGTACTATAAAAGGCACTATATGAAGGAATAAAATATTTGGATTTTAGCCAGTGTGGCAAAACTATAAGCTTTATATTTAAGATAAATTACTTTGGTAACAACATATAGGGTTTTACAGGGTGAATAGTTTAGAGTTAGAGAGAAAAGCCAAAAATCTAAAGCAATCATCCAGTCAAGGGAGGAACATATGATAAATCCACACACAGTTAGGAAGTAGAATTAATGTCTTAGCAAACAATAGAAAGACTGAGTGGTAGTGCTATTAAATGAGATATGGAACTAAGTAAGTTATAGAATGCAAATCTAGTTTTTTCAAGATAAATAATAGGGTTGCTTTTGTATCTGTCAAATTGGAGAAGCCTCCAGACCCACCAATTGTTGATGTCCAGAAGGCATTTGGATGCATGACTCTGAAACTAAAGAGAATTTCAGGGCCAGACATATAACTGGAAAAAAGGGAAGATTACTCCTTGAGTGTATGAAGAAGTAGAGAAGTACTCACAATAGAACATGAGAAAATTGCTGGGAGTCCTTGAGAAATCTGGGGAGTTCTGAATCTCTCCTTCCTCACCATTCCCCAGATGATTCTGTGGTTCAGACGCATGCTTAACACCAGAAATTTTAAATAAATAAATAAATAATAATTACTAATATTTATTTAGCACTCACTCTGAGCTAGAAAGATGCAGTTCTAAAGTTTTTGTATATATTAACGTATTTAATCTTCATAACATCTATCTATAGTGGTTACTATTGTTATTCCTAATTTACACAAGGGTAAATTGAATCATGGAAGATTAAACAATTTGCCAGATTGTTTAAAATTGCTAGACAGCAATTTCTGAAGCCAAACAAAAATAGAGATCTGGTGAAATCTTAGGCTAAACATGAGTTGCATGATTACAACCGGTTTTTTTTTTTTAAGATTTTATTTTTTTCCTTTTTCTCCTCAAAGACCGCCAGTACATAGCTGTATATTCTTCGTTGTGGGTCCTTCTAGTTGTGGCATGTGGGATGCTGCCTCAGCGTGGTTTGATGAGCAGTGCCGTGTCCGTGCCCAGTATTCGAACCAGTGAAACACTTGACCGCCTGCAGCGGAGCGCACGAACTTAACCACTCAGCCACGGGGCCAGCCCCACAACTCATCTTTTTTAGGATATGATTATTCCTGAGTTTTTTAGGCTCTCAGCCCACATTCCATGCTGGAGGAAAAAAAAAGCCTCATACAGTCATGTGGCTGAAGTTTCATTGAGTCAAACACTTAACTGGATGTAGAAAAGAATATCAGGATAAGCATTTACTTTATGTTTGATAGAATTAAAGTGAATACCAGAAAATAACACATTGGCATGTCAGTAAGTCTCCTGTGACAACACTGTAAGTGTATTAAGATGATGACTTTAAATTTCTTCTCTTCAGCAAATACCAAAATCGATGAGAGAAATCACGCCAGAGGACATTTAACAATCCAGAAGCCCAAGTCTTAAAGTTCTAATGGGCATCCATATGGCAATACTTGTTGACTATAGACAAGTCTTTATCATCATCACACAAAAATGGGCCATAGAACTGGCTTATATGTTGAACCCAATGCAGAATTAATCTTAGACGATTAAATCTGGAAGGAATCAAAAGGATGATTTCAATTTATGCCTCAAATATTATATGAAGAGATGAAGATTAAGAGAGAAAAAATTTGCCCAATGTCACAGATTCAGGATCAGAATTTAGGTCTGAGATGTGTTGTAGTGATTCTGAATCAATTTTACCCAATCCCTTGACATCATTTTCAACATTTTATGGAGAGGGAGATACACACACACACACACGCACACACACACATTTTTCTGGGGAAATGACCAATAGTATTCTTCTGTTCTTAAAAGGATTCACAACCATCAAAATGAAGAATCACTACTCAACAGACTCTACTAGAAAAATGATACATGACATCCATGATTAAGCAAGTTAACACTAAGGTAAAACAAATTTTTATTTTGCATAAAGAAATAGTGAAAAATTTGTAACTAGTCTACTTAGAGCAAAAGGTAAAAACAAAACAAAAAAAACCAGAGTAAAGAAGAGATGCAGTGGAAAGAGCAGAGAGGAGAGAGAGAGCAATGGGAATAAAATCAAGGGAGAGAGAGAGAAAGCAAAGTACGTAATAAAATTGTAGGCTTACACCTGTCATGTAAACAGTTCTGGTCCAAGTCAAACTCAGGCTTATTCTCTTCTGTTCTTCTGGTACCACTTATGGATGCTTTTCAGGGTAACCTAATTAAGAAAGGATTCTACAGACTGGCTTGGTCCTGGGGTCTTTCAATTTGTAGTGTTTCCATGCTTCTACACTTGAGCTAGTCAGGGTCTGTGCAAATAAACTCCGAAACCAGACCTCATTGATTTTCTGATCCTTTCTGTAGGCTCTAAAGCCTCCCCTAGAAGTGGGTATCAGAGGTTTAAACAGAGCTGGCATCACTAAGGGAGCGGATTCCCTGAAGTCTGTTTTGAGTCCCTATGGCTTAGAGATAACATCATTTTCTCATTAATTAGTTTGGAGAAACTATTTTTTTTATTTATTTATGTTTTCATTTCTTTTAGAATGGGACATAACCAATTGGTCCTTGTACACAAGATGTTGAAACTTTTGCCCAAGACTACTCTGGAAGAGCTACCAGATACCTTGGAGAACCTCCAACTCATTATCTCTGAAAAGCAAAGAGATAGTCCTACTTAGAAAGTTTTCATGACTAATACTTTTTTTTTTTTGGTGTAGAATATTTTCCTTGAGCTAACATCTGTTGCCAATCTCCCTCTTTGTTTGCTTGAGGAAGATTAGCCCTGAGCTAACATCCTTGCTGATATTCCTCTATCTTGTATGTGGGATACCTCTATAGCACGGCTGACGAGTAGGTCTGCGCCCAGGATCCGAACCTGCAAACCCAGGCCGGGGAAATGGAGTGCGTGGAACTTTAACCACTCAGCCACAGGGCTGACCCCTCATTCGTAACACTTTAACAAAACTCTCAACAGTGTATTTTCCCCCAAACCAATTACAGGGTTCATGATTGTTGCATGAGAGCCAGAACATAAGATTTTGAATCATTAGAACTGGTTTCGAATCCTGATCATCCTATTACTGATATATGAGAATGAACAAGTTATTAAATTGTCTGGCGGTCATCAAATTTCTTTATCTATAAAACTGAGGTGATAATACCTCTCACATTATATTCTTCTGAATTTCAGATGATATATTGTGTACAAAGCAGTTTTTGAAATGTAAATCTCTCTGTAAATATGGAGAATTAATGCTATTTTGATTATTTTTCATTTAATAAGTACTATTAAAAATGGCCGGTATAAGGTCTTGAAGAGACCTAGACTATTGGCATCTTTAATAGCAGGTTTATTGAGATATAGTTTACATACCATAAAATTCACCCTTTTAAAGCATACAATTCAATATTTTTTAGTAAATTTTCAGAGTTTTGCCACCAATCCACAATCCAATTTTAGAACATTTCCATCACTACAGAAGGACCTCTTATGCCCATTTGTAGTCACAGCTTGTGTCCACCCATAGCTCCAGGAATCCCATAATCTACTTTTCTATCTTTATGGATTTGTCTTTTCTGGACAGTTCATGTAAATAAAACTATATATCATGTAGTGTTTTTGTGTCTGGCTTCTTTGATTTAGTGTAATGTTTTTAAGATTCATTCACATCATAGCATCTATCAGTGCTTCATTCCCTTTTATGATCCAAGTCCACTTAGAGCTATCCCACTTTGTTTATCCATTCACTAGTTTATAGATATATGGGTTATTTCCACTTTTGAGTATTATTAATAATGCTGCTAAAAAATTATATACAAGTTTCTGTGTGAACATATGTTTTCACCTCTCTTGGGTATATAACCAGAGGTGAAATGTTGGATGCAGACTATTGATATTTCAACTTGAGTTATATACAAAAGAGAAAAAAATTCATGTTGACATAAATTTAAATTTTCTTATGTCTTATGCTATCTCAAATATAAAACTAGATATGAACTCTTTTTGTTTGTTTGGTTTTGGTGAGGAAGATTGGCCCTGAGCTAACATCCATGCCCATCTTCCTCTACTTTATATGTGGGACGCCTGCCGCAGCTGGGCTTGACAGGCAGTGCGTAGGTTTGCACCGGGATCCTGGCCGGCAAACCCCCAGCTGCCAAAGTGGAGCAAGTGAACTTAACTGCTGTGCCACAAGACCGGCCTCAAGTCCCAGAGTTTAGAATCAATTCTGGAAAACTGAAGGATGAGGGCAGAAAGTTCAAAATTAACTTGGTTTGTAACTTGAATGTAACAACTTTGTAACTTGAATATAGAAATGTAACTTGAATGTAACTAAAATATCTTTTCCTACCATTTGGCAGAAGTGGAGGTTCAAAATAAAAATAAGCCTAGTTATGGAAAAATGAAGGAAGTCATATTTTTCACATCTGAGTTTTATAGCATATGAACAATAGTTTACCCACTATATATCCTCTTAGTATGTTTGAAATCACCTTAAATTGTGGCTCCCCAAGAGATTTATAGTGACATCAGTTATATACATGTATCCAGATATGAGTCAAGGACCAGCAAATATGATGGCTGGGAATAGAATTGCGAGTGGAAGATAATAGGCATAATCACCTTTAACAGACTTTGAAAATTATTTGACTGGTGCGCTATTTTACTTGCAACGTTTTCACTGAACTCAAAACTTACACCTCATTTCATAGGGCTCAGCAAACCAGCTTTGGTCTTTTGCTGACCCATAGAGTTCTCTCTAGAAAGTCTCCATGGAAACCAAATGCAGAGAGAAAGGAGAGCACAGAAAGATAGCCTAAGAATTAGTTTTAAGCCTGCTGTTTCTTGTTCCTCAGGTCCTGGCAATAGAACCAATGCTTTTAGCATGGCTTATGCCAAGTGAATATAAATCTGTTGTATACTATGCTATAACCATTTTAAATACTGTGAAAACACTATACTAAATTAATAGTATAAAATAAAAATAATGTATAATATTATTATACATAGTATATATACATACACATATATGTATACATATATTGTATATACATGCAATATTATATATAACATATTCTTTCTTACTAAAATAAAATGTTATAAATATATAATATTAGATATTAGAAATTACTGAGATCTTTAGCTAAAGGAAAAGGAAGAAAAAAAACTGACGGCATTTTACAAATTTTCTTAACATTTCTGTGCATTAGGATCTCATAGATTTTCCTCTAATGGCCACCCACATTCCCAAATTTTCAAATCCTATCAGCCAATAAGACTCAATCCATGTGTCCTCTCCTCCTTTAGACTCACCCTGATATTCTCAGATCAAATTGACCTCTCTCATTTGAACCCACTTCGTATTTTAACTGTATTTTTCTTCATAGGGTAATATATAATTTGTCTCATAGTTAATCACATCAGACCTCTGTCTGATTTATTTTTTATTCTCCTTAGCAAGTGACTTACTAGATTCTCAATGAACGTTTGCTAAATGAATTCAACAGTTAACTAAAATAGGAAGAAACCTACTTAGGCCTCAGATCACTTGATGGAGAACAGAACTCCCAATTTAGTACACTCATTTCCATGAGCTCATTTAGCTACATAGGCGTCTTTCCTCATTTTTAGGAAAAATGTTTGCATAAGGGATCTCTAAGCTCCCTTCCAGCTCAAAGGTTCTAGTTAATAATCATTACATAAAAATAAGACATAACTAAGGTGTGTTTAGACCAGCTTTTCTTATGGGGCCTAGTCTAGATTTTCCCCTTTAGTTCTGCTCACCATTGGCTTCCAAGTGGATAGACTGAGCTCTGTAAATAATAAAATTGGCAGAAGACTGAGGGCAGGGCTACTTAAGGATATCATTTACAAGAGGATATCCAATTTGATAGTACAAATAGTGATAGGCATTCAACAACTCCCAGGCCCTGTGCTACACCACTGCAGATGGAACAAAGATGGAATTATTAGGAGAAGATACATGGGGCCTACTGTGTCTGTTCTCCGGGAATCTGCAATCTGTGAGGTGGGTAAGACAAGTACAAAGGTAAATACAAAAACTTATTCTAAAGCAGACAAGATCAGTAGAAGATTTACATCCTAAATTAGATACCAATCCATTCTTTTAAGTGAAGTAACATTGGATAGTAGAGTATCTCATCTTGTTCTCACTTGTTATGTGGGTTGTTTGGCCTCTCTGGGCCCTGTTGCTTCATCATATATAAAATGAGATAATCGCTCTATGTAATATTTAAACTCTCATCCAACTCTGTCCTTTTGTGTCTAAAAAGGTGTAGGAATTTATCTCTTTATTTTGATAGAGACTGTTTATTGGGGGCTCTCAAGGATTTTTATGATATTTAGTTGAAAGCAACAGATTTCATTTAATTGGTATATTATCAAAACTGTTATCATTCCCATTGATTATATTCTGTGTGTGTTTGTGTGTATTTAAGGTAATTAAATATTTCTTAGTGCCCTCAAAATAACTAAGAATGTAAATTTGGATTAAAAAATTTGGGGGGGAGGACATGAAATATGATAAATCTTCACAGTATGCACTGATAAAAAGGATCAGCAAGTGTCTTGTTAATTTAAGCCATGAGAATTGTCATGGTTGATAAATTGAGCCTTTTGCATTCTCTCTTGAAATTCACTCTGTCTCAAATTGCTTACCCTGGTCCTGCTGTTCAGTCTAACTGAGTTATTTTAATTCAGGTTTTTACCACTTACTGGACAAAACCAGCTCTGAGTACTGAAATATGATTGACACTTTCCACTCATGCTTCTTTGAGAGTGAGAAGATTCCACACTCAGAATTTGTAGCTATTTGAAGCCTTGATATTAAAAACTCCATGTTTTCACTGTTCTGTCAAGGCTATTTAATTGCATTGTAACTGGCTAGTGGGATTTTTATCACTAACTCTCACAAGAAAAGTGGTGTCACAGGATCTCTCTCTCTCCTTTTTTTTTTTTAATGCAGTGATTTAGGAAGAATCAGCCTCCTCTTGGAAATGCTGGAAAAATTGACGTGAATGAAATTGTGCATGAACATGAAAGTAGAAATGAGGCTGTATGTTAGTATATGTTTTTGTTATACTCAAACATAGTTTTTCCTTGGAATAACAATTACAGACAAAACCCAAGACCATAAACATTTTAACAAGCCTTCTTGCACTTCCTAAGCGAATTCTCAGTCTTACTAATTCCCTTTGCCCCATTATACAGCTCACAAGTGGGAACAAAAAATTAGCCAAAAAAGCCAAAGTCATAATGAGCATGAGAAGCATCTCATAGGGACAAGTACCTTTGAGATTAATTAATTAAAAAGTTTTCTTCTCAATGATTCCCTTAGAGAAATCTTACAGCTTGACATCAGTGGTAAGAAAAGTTTTGTAAATGTGTTTCTTATCTGAAGCTTTCCATTACCTACTCTGAGAAATAAGGACCATTTTCTGAGTTTCAAACAATGATGTTAACAGGAATGAACATAGAAAGTACATGCTGGAGCTGGTGGTATGGTCTAGTGGTTAAGTTCGCGGGCTGCACTTCGGCGGCCCAGGGTTCCTCCGGTTCAGATCCTGGGTGCAGACCTAGCACTGTTCATCAAGCCATGCTGAGGCAGCATCCCACATCCCACGTGCCACATGCAGAGGCAGAAGGACCTACAACTAGAATATACAACTATGTACTAGGGAGGCTTTGGGGAGAAGAAGAAAATAAAAAAGGAGATTGGCAACAGATGTTAGCTCAGGTGCCAATCTTTAAAAAAAAAAAGAAAGTACATGATATAATCAATAACACAAATCATACATTGTACATGAGAGGCATTAGAGCAGAGCTGGGCTTAGAAGTATATTAGTTTGCTAGGGCTATCATAACAAAATATCAAAAACTGGGTGGCTTAAACAACAGAAATTTATTATCTCAAAGTTCTGGAGACTAGAAGTCTAAGATCAAGGTGCAAGAATGGTTGGTTTTCACTGAGGGCCACAAGGGAAGGATTGCTCCAGCCTTTCTCCTTGGCTTGAACATGGCCACCCTCCTGCTGCCTCTTGACATGGTCATATCTCCTCATGTGCATCCCTGATGTCTCTTTGTGTCTCCGGATTTCCTTTTCTTATAAAGACACCAGTTGCATTGGATTAGAGTCCACCCTAACAGCTTCATTTTAACTTAAGCACATCTGTAAAGGTCCTATCTCCAAATGCAGTCACATTCTGAGCTACTAGGGTTTAAGGCTTCAACATCTGAATTTGGGGGGAACACAGGTCAGCCCATAACAGCGAGTAAGACAAACTAGGGGCTGAATGCTGGCTGGAGCACACACTACCTGTAGGATTTTGAAGAAGTTGCCCAAGCTCTCAATCTCATTTTTTTAAATTGTAAAATAGAGATAATAACAATAAGCACTTACCTCACAGGGTTACTATGAGAATGAAAAGAGGTGAGAATGCAAAGGACCTATCACAGTGCTTTTGTTGTTGTTAGTGAGGTCGAGTCTGCGTACAGCAGAGTGAAACCCTGTCGGTCTTCTTGCACCATCTTCTCACCTTCGGGCACTATATCAGACAATTCTCCACTGCTATTCATAGGATTTTCATGGCCAATTTTTTTGGAAGTGGGGGCCAGGTTTTTCTTCCCAGTCTGATTAGTCTGAAAGCTCCACTAAAACCTATCCACCATGGGTGACCTTGCTGGTACTTGAAATGTTGGTGACTTAGCTTTCAACATCACAGCAACACACAGCCACCACAGTATGACAACCAACAGAGGGGTGGTGTGGTTCCCTGACTGGAAACGAACCCAGGCCATCGTGGTGAGAGCACCAAATCTTTTTTTGGGGGGGGGGTGGGGGAGGGAAGATTATCCCTGAGCTAACTGCTGCCCATCCTCCTCTTTTTGCTGAGGAAGACTGGCCCTGAGCTAACATCCTTGCCCATCTTCCTCTACTTTATACATGGGACGCCTACCACAGCATGGCTTTTGCCAAGCAGTGCCATGTCTACACCCATGGTCTGACCCAGCAAACCCTGGGCCGCTGAGAAGCGGAACGTGCGAACTTAACTGCTGCCCCAGCAGGCCGGCCCCAAAAGCACCGAATCTTAACTACAGTATTTATCACATGATAAATGATCCATAAATCTCAATCACAACAAAAATTTACATTTTCTTGGTATCTCAATGGTAGCTTCAGTTATCTTTTCCATCTGCAGTTACAACTTAAAAGTCTATCAGCTTGCTTCTTTAAGTCCTATTCAATCTAATATAAACTTTAATCTTGTATTTTTGTTTCTTTTAAGTTTCTTCATCAAATCCTTAATTTCTGGTAGTAGTTACAAGCAGCAGTGGAAACAGCATTTCTGATATTTCCTGAGAATATCAGATCCTGTGTTTTGGGGCAAACTGGGAACAGGTTCTTTTTTTTTTTTCTTTCTAAGTCTTTTTTTATATCTGCCTATAATTTGTTAGCTATAGCTAAAGCCCAAATAGATGGTGGATTTAGATAAACCATATAATTCCAATATGCATCATTTTTGTGGGATCCTATATTCGAGCATTTAGCATTTCAAAGACTTCAAATGAAAGAAAAGTAATTGTGAGAACTATAACAGGAAACAGAGCTTCCTCCAATTTTGCCTTAATCTGTAAGTATAAATTAATGTATAGAATGAATATTTTATATTAAATTAAATTAAAATGGTTATTATACACCATGCTGGCTAGCATTTACCATATACTTATTCTATGTTGAGCCCTGCACTAAACTCTTTACATAGATAGTATCATTCAATCTTCATGAGGACCCAGTGAGTTTGGTGCTTGTATCCTTCTCTTAATAGATTTGAAGAGATTGTGCTCAGAGAGCTTGCCTAACACCATACAAATGACAAGTGGCCAAGAGGGAATTTAAACTCAGATCTCTCTGGCTACAAAGCCCAGCACACACTTAAACACTGTCCTTAAATACTGTTCTTTATCACTAATATTCTTGAACAATTGTTTCCAAAGAAAAATTTTGCAAGTTGAGAACTACTTTTTTATTGAATTTTTCTTTTTACTTAAAGAAAATATATTTCTTAGGAAACAGAAAAGTGGGGAAGGTAACATATTTATCAAATTCCTATTATGTTCAAGATACAGTGTTAGATGCTTTAAAGAACTTTCTAAGTCAACCTTTATAATTCAGTGAAGAAGGTTTAAATATCTCCATTTTGGTAATTTAAACATAACAATTTATGCTAGTTAAGTAACTTGTTAAAAGTTATAAAATGCATACATTTTAAGATGAAATTCAAACCATATCTGATCCTGTTACTTCTCTTAGCATAAACTATCACTATTCTTCTCAAAGTAAATCATGAGCCTGTTCCTAGCAGGTGCTTAATAACATTTAACAAATGTATAGACTGAGGTTCTTGTTATGAGCAAAATGTCGTCTAGAAGTCATACTTTCATTTATTCATTCAACAAATGAAGGGTTGGGCAACTCTAAACTATAAGTACCCATCTGTGACCTTTCTTCAGCTGCCTGCACTTAGTTAACTCTTACTCTTGAGAGTCATTTTGCCAATATTATTTTCACATGATGAGTTGATGCTTTGTGCTATGATATAAAATTGAAACACAAAGAAATAAGAAGTTAATTGTGTCTGAGATAGGGAAATTTCACAACAAAAATGGCTGTTCAGCTTGAATTTTGAAGGAAGAGTAGAAGTTTCTCCAGCAGAGGAAACCAGGAAGGGCATCCCAAGAAGGGAGAATAAAACTTATAAAGGCTCAAAATTGTGAATGAATCTATTTTAAACAATTCTTTTGAATCTCCTCCAATGTCCGTACAGGATTGCTCATTTATGCTTTCATTTTACTGGTCTATATTTTATATATTTCCATTAATACTTTTTATATTTTATTTCAATCATGTGTAAGCTCCATGCTTAGCTATGAGCTTCTGAAGAATAGGACTTGCAGAACTTTGTAACTCCAGTGCTTAGCATAGTAAGTGCTCACTAAATACATGTTTATTGAAAAAACAAGTCAATGAATAAATAAAAAATGCAAAGGGGTAACTTTAGGGAATGGCAAGGACTGTTTAGCTAAGAGTGGGTGTGAGAGAGATGTATGTGTTGCTGGGTGAACATATGACTTTGAGGGACTAAAAAGGTAGGTTGTGTCTGATTGTTAATTCCACAGATATTATACTGTTTTTCAGTTGTTTTATTTCATTTTTTGTTAGTCACTGTTTTTTTTTATTGAGGTATAACTGACATACAGTATTAGATTAGTTTCAGGTGTATCACAAAGTGAATAAAAGTGTATAAGTTGTGAAATGGTCACTACAATAAGTCTAGTTTCATCTCTCATCTTACAAAGTTAACACAATATTGTTGACTATATTCCCCATGCTGTACATTACATCTCCATGCCTTATTTATTTTATAACTGGAAGCTTTTACTGCTTAATCCTTTCACTCATTTCACCTCCCCCCTAACATCTTCCCCTCTGGCAACCACAAATCTGTTCTCTGTGTCTGGGTTTTGCTTTGTTTGTTTGGCTGTTTTGTATATTTGACTCCACATGTAAGTGAAATCATGTGATATTTGAAAAAGAACAAAGCTGGAGGTATCATGCTTCTTGATTTCAAACTATACTACAAAGCTATAGTAATCAATGGTATGGTTTGGTCATAAAAGCAGACAATAGATCAATGGAACAGAACTGAGATCCAAGAAATAAACCCATCCATATGTTGTCAATAAATTTACAAGAAAAAAGGTAAGAATATACAATGGGCAAAGAACAGTCTCTTCAATAAATGGTGTTGGGAAAATTGGAGACTCACATGCAAAAGAATGAAACTGGACCACTATCTTTCACCACATCAAAAGTTAACCCAAACAGATTAAAGATTTGAATGTAAGACCTAAAATCATAACACACCTAGAAGAAAACATAGGCAATAATTTCCTTGACATCAGTCTTAGTGATGTTTTTTGGACCTGACTCCAAAGGCAAGGGAAACAAAAGCAAAAATAAACAAATGGGACTACATCAAACTAGAAAGTTTCTGCACAGTGAAAGAAACCATCAACAAAATGAAGAGGCAACCTACTGAATGAGATAAAATATTTGTAAATCATGTATGTGATAAAGGGTCAACATCTGAAATATCTCAAGAACTCATGCCCACTTAATGGTAAAAAACCAGACAATTCAATTAAAAAATGGGCAGAGGACCTGAATAGACGTTTTTCTAAGGAAGACATACAGATGGCCAGCAGGAACAAGAGAAGATGCTCAACATCACTAGTCATCAGAGAAATGCAAATCAAAACCACAAGGACCTATCACCTTACACCTGTCGGAATGGTTATCAAAAAAATAAATAAATAACAACGGTTGGCAACAATGAGGGAACGCTCGTGCACTTTTTGTGGGAATGTAAATTGGTGCAGCCTCTATGGAGAAACAGTATGGAGGTTCCTCAAAAAATTAAAAACAGAGCTACCATATGATCCACCAATTTCACTATTGAGTATCTATCTGAGGAGAACATACACTAATTGAAAAAGATATATGAACCCCTGGGGCTGGCCCAGTAGTGTAGTGGTTAAGTTCACGTGCTATGCTTCAGCGCCCCTGGGTTTGCAGGTTTGGATCCAGGGCACAGACCTAGTACTGCTCATCAAGCGACACTGTGGTGGCATCTCACATAAAATAGAGGAAGATTGGCACAGATGTTAGCTCAGCAACAATCTTCCTCAAGTAAAAAGAGGAAGATTGGTAACAGATGTTAGCTCAGAGCCACCCTTCCTCACACAAAAATAAGATACATGCACCCCTATGTTCATTGCAGCATTATTTACAATAGACAAGATATGGAAGCAACCTAAGTGTCCACTGATAGATGAATGGATAAAGGAGTTGTGGTAGATATATATACATGTATATAAATACTACTCAGCCACAATAAAGAATGAAATCTTGCCATTTGTGACTTTGATGCACTTTGAGGGTAGTGACTGTCCTTTCTCTCAGTTTCCCACTTCCTTATCATGCTTCCTGGGATCATCTTCCAAATAAATTGCTTATACCCAAACCTTTGCCTCAGTGTCTGCTATTGGGCAAATCCAAATTAAATAAAATTTTGTATTTTCTTTTTTTCCTAGTAGAAGGAAATCTTAAGGGGAGGCTGGGGATGGTATCTTTGTGCCATATCTATACATATTGATAGGTATGAAGAACCCACCAAAATATTGCAGCTGTTTAAAACAAACAATTTCTTACATTCTGAAAATTCACATTTACTTGTGAATAAAAACAACAGAAGAAAATAAATGTTGACATACTCACACAATGGGATACTACATTTTGGCGATAATGAATTAATCTTGAACCTATGAAATAACATATGTCAAAAAATGTAAAATTTAAAGCAAATTTCAGCAGAATTAAATTAATATAAAGTTCAAAAACTTGCAACATGGTATTTAGGGACACAAATATAAGAAGTAAAACATAAAGGAAAACAAGGGAATAATAAGCACAAAATTCAGGAGAGTGATGACGTCTAGAGGGAGTGAAGGGTATGGAATCAGGCTGGGGTCCACTGGGAACACCCAAGCTGCCGACACGATTCTCTTCCTTAAACCAGGTAGTCGACACCAGTGTTCATGGTATCATAGTTCTTTATAGTTTACATATTTTGTATTAATATTATTTTTGAATTGTTTGCTATTAAATAAAAGCATTTTTTGTAAAAAGACTTCCAACAGGACAATGAAGGATGGTTTTTTGATGTCGCCATTGCAGAATATTATTGAAACAAGCATTTAAATATTTTTTAAACAAGGGATGTAAAATAAAGAGGATAATAAATAATAGATTAGATTATTTCTCACAAATTTAGGATTGCAATAACTACAGGCATTATTGCTCCTGTTACCCTAAGTGAACTAGCAAAACACAAATAACGTTACTTTTTAAAAAAATAATGTTATTCTTTTAGCTTGAATAATTGTTTCTGTAAAGATAAAGTCAGTATTCTTGACCAAAAAAAAGTTGCATATCAAGTGATGGAAACTTTAATTTCTGACTAGTTATTGATTCACTTCAATCAATACGATTTAGAAGAAATCAGCAGGATCCCAGGGAGAGCGAGAAACACACAGAACAGGCTTCTACTCCTGTGAACACTCCTCTGAAAGCCTCTTTCTACAATGCCCCCTATGCCATGTGAGTAGCCATCATCTCAGCTCCACTTTTGGCATCCGTGTGCTAGGTTTCCATTTCAGATGCCCACGTTACAGTTTCTCTCTCTGGAACTGTAGGTAAAATAAAATACATAGGTGAAATTCAGAACAGTCATTGGTCACGTAAAAAATTTAGAGAGGAGCAAAAAGGAACAGTGACTGGACACTACAATGGTATGCTGCATAAAATATTGGGATGAACAGAGAAACCTTTAAAGACATCAGAATCCACCTGGAGTCAGCTCTTGGAGGACACTCCTAGACAAAGCTTGAATCCAGTGTCTTAGGAAATGCTGCTACTATAGCCCACGTGGCTCAAAAATACTCTGAACCTCTGCTTCAATATTCTTATTCTTCTCTGGCCACCCTGGTCTTGGGCCTTGATTCTCTGTTTTTGCTCTGCCCCTGTGGATTAAATATTCTTTTACAAGGTCTACCTGGTTTGGGGTTCCTTCCATTGACATTTTTTTTCTCAAATTCATCTTAGATTGTCCCTTTAATTATAAAACACAGAAAAGTCTCATTCCACTATCAAACCCAACCTGGGCCTCCATACCCCAGGCTGGGACTGACATTCTGGGCTCCTGCTTAGGTTAAAAGAAAGCTCAGATACTACCTGGAGACATGAGAGCTGCCAGCATCTCTCATAAACTCTGGGACAAGCAGAGTGGTCAATTTGTTTAAGGAGATAAGGATAGAGTCATTTTGTGCAAGGTGTTCCTTCAATCCAGGAACAAAGAGCTGAGCTGGAGGGAAAACCTTGAAAAGAGGTCAAATGAATTTTATTTTTCCTGTAAGGGCATTCACTCATAGATGGCATATTATTAAGAGGAATTATCTCTCACATGCCTGCCCTCACCAAAAAAAAAATGGCTGACAAGTGTGTTGCTTCTCCCTGAAAAATATTTCTCAGCCACTCTTCATCTGAGTGAAAACAAAGCAAAAAGCCAAACCAAAACAAAACTCCAACATTCAACACCTTTTCTGTGAGGTCCCCTTCCAGTCCCAGAAACATGTACTCCACATTTTCTGCTTTATTTCATACCTTATGAAATTTAGTATTTCATGTATTTATTTATACATGAAAGTATATATCATGTATATATTTATCACAGTATTTATCATGAGATGTTCTAGCTAATTGTACATCTGTTTTTCTCCAGAAGACTTTGACTTCATTTTACTAGGATCATGTCTTCTTTATCTTTGCTTTCCTCATCCCTAGCACAGAGTTATTCATCAAATGACATCTGATTGAGCAAAAATAAAAATAAATTGGATCCCATCTTTTATTCTTATATATTGCTTTATTTTGATCATCTGAGCAACTACCACCAGGAAATTGAGGAATGGGAGGAGGTCTTCAAATGGACTCAGAGAGGCTTGAGAAAGGTTTAGAATACACTAAATTTGAAATAATTCGAGAGGTATTTCCACCTTCCCATTTAGGCTCTTGTTTACTGAGAAACAAGGGAGAAATAGGACTGAGAGGTTTTGAGGAGTTTAGGAGAAGTGACTAGGAAGGAGTTTGTCTTCACTCCAGGAGCAGGTGCTGGCTCCCCCAGTGGCTGGAGGCACGGACACAGTAGTGCTTGTTTGATCTGGCAGGTTCCTGAATTGCTCTCTGATTCTGAGAAGTACAGGCAGGAGAAAAAAAAAAGGTCTCTGCCTCTGCCCCCTTCTCTTCCATCATCCTCTTCCCAGTATTCTTTTCTCTCTGCACCACTGTTTAGAACAAAGTGTATGCAACTATATTCCCCAAGTGTGATAGGATTCTCAACGAATTCAGTCATGAAAACAACAGCTCACTCTATTCAAATAGCACATTTTTCATTCTTAGCATACTTCAGCCAAAAAATAAAGACATTTAGAAATGGGAACAAAGTTAAATCCTTTCAGTAAACAGAAAAGCCAAAGAAACAAAATAATGACAGCTTGGACCCAGCATCGCCCCTGGTCGTACTGAGCAATACAAAGCCTAGTCCAGGTTTTCTAACACAGAGTCACAGCGCAGTCACCCTCTGTAGAGTCCCTATCTGACTTTCCAGGTTCTCGTGCGTGTGCTGCAGTTCCACAGCCAGGACCTGCTTTCAGGCCCACGCCGAACAGATAGGGTTTGCAGGTAGTACATTACACCAGTACCTCTGTTTCACTCATAAGGGACCTGCCTCTGTTCCCAGCCAGAAATCTTTCTCTTTACATAATTTCTTTGTGTTTTTTAGGGTGCTTGAAGCCATGGGGATCTACCTCTCCCACTTTTTTCAACAACACCTAGACCAATAAAATGAGGGCTTATCCAATGCAGACATTTGAGGAGGCAATCACTGCAGCCAAGATGAGGAACTGCTAGGGTGAGGGGAAAAAGAAGAGGAGGAGGGGATGTAGGAGGATGAAGAAAATAAAGATTGAAGAGCAGAGGTCCTCATCATTCTGCCTACTGGGAAGAGCTCCCTCCTTCCCTCATCAGTAGTATATCCTCAAGACAGCTCAAGTCCCAGAGTCAGATGATCAGCCCTAGAGTCTTCATTCTCCTATTCATTCCCTATGTATCCTTCAACATGTCATTTTAACTCTTCAAATCTTAGTTCCCACATTGTAAAATGGAAATAATCATAAGAATACCTACAGTCTCAAATTAAAAAAATATTTGTGAAAACTACATAAAAATGTTTTATAACACAAGAAGTGTGGGTGATGTGTTAGTTACTGTTCTTTCTCTACAACTGGTCTGGAAGTAAGGCCAGTTGATGCAGAACCTTCCTCAGAGATGATTTTACCTCTTTATTCCTGAGGCTGTAGATCAAGGGGTTCAACATAGGGGTCACCAGGTTATTCAGGACTTGAACAGTTGCATCCAACCAGGGACTTGGAGTTGGCCTTAGGTAGATGAGGACCACTGGCATGTAGAAAAGCAGGATAGCAGTGAGGTGAGCACTGCAGGTAGAGAAGGCATGACGCCGGCCTTCTGCAGAGCGGATCTGCAGGATGGAGTAGACGATACGACTGTAGGAGGTGAGGATGAGAAGGAAGCAGCTGAGGGGCATGAGGCCCACACTAATGAACCCCACCATCTCCAGAGCTGAGGTATCTGCACAAGCCAGCTTCAGCATCACTGGGATATCACAGAAGTAATAGTCCACCTCATTAGGGCCACAGTAGGGCAATTGGAAGGTGAGAGTGGTTAGAAAGGTGGCCTGAATACAGCCAAACAAAGAGGTTCCCATGGCTAAGACTCCACACACTCTGTGACTCATGATTATGGTGTAGCGTAGAGGGTAACATATGGCAACAAAGCGGTCATAGGCCATCACTGTGTACAGGAAACACTCGGTACAGCCCAGGAAATGGTAGAAGAAGAGCTGGGACACGCAGCCTGCATAAGAGATGGCTCGGCTGCTTCCTGAGAGGTAGAAGAGCATCTTGGGGGAACTCACAGAAGGGAAAAATATGTCACACACAGACAGTTTACACAGGAAGAAGTACATGGGGGTGTGAAGCCGAGTGGAGGAGACAATTGCCAGTAGAATGAGCAGGTTCCCCATAAGAGTGAAGATGTAGAAGGACAAAAACAGGACAAAGAGCATGGCCTCCAGATCCTCTGTGTGTGGGATGCCCAACAGGATAAATTCTGTCACTACTGAGGCATTCCTCATAGCTGTGAGAAAGTCAGACCTCAAAAAGGGACCTAAGACACTAAAGTCTGAACACTAACATCAAATTATCAAGCTTTTTGTTAATGAGTGCTTTGGCTATGTTTTCAACAAGCAAGAACCATCCTTCTTATGAACAGCAAGATCTATACAAAAATATCAGGTGAGAAGAAATGGCTATTTCAGAGCCACAGTCTATCTAGTCCTGGAAGGAATGTTTTGCAGAGGCTGATGGTTCTCAATGTTCTCTATGACTAGGTCAGAAGTTTAGAGATATAATGAAAACACTTTCATGTTAAATTAGGAACTTTTTTACAGTTGTTTAATTCATGGATTTACGCTCTTTAGGCATTGTTATATTTTGAACACTCCCGATACCTTTGAGTAACAAACTCCCACTATTCATTACTCTGAGAAATATTCGGAAAAAACATTGTGTTAGAAATCAGAACACTTAATTCGATTCCTGGTTTTGTTAAAACAGCTTGTACAATATCTTACATAGACATAGTTTCATCATTTACAAAATGAAAATCATAATTATTATAACAAAAACAACACCAACAACAAAAAAACCCTGGTTTCATAGTAAAGTTTATGAAATGTCTGTGACAGTATCTGGCAAAAAACATAAATCCAAATGAAAAAAAGCTTCTTTTCTTTTATGTATCTTAAACTTCTTCTTTAAGTGCCTTCCTTTAATGTTGGCATTCTATAATTATTTGCAAATAAATATTTTATTAAGTAACATTATTGACAGACCTAGATCACACCCTCTTCAGACTGCATCCTTCCAGACTTGAGAGGTCTAATATCCCCAACTCTATCAGGAGATACTTCTCTGGTTCTTCTGATCCTTTTAGCCTTTTCTAAGTAGACTTAAGGCAACTCTGAAATATTAAGCAAAAGAAATAGTAACAGAAAGGGAAGCATCAAATTCATGTTACCATGATGAAGAAAGAAATATAGTGACCCACATAGGAGAAGGTCAAAAACAGCTCTAATGAGGAAGTTTAAACAAGTCAAGAGCAGAATATGGTACCTGGAAGATACAGGGACCTCTTCCTCTCATTACTCACATCATCATCATAATAATACATAGATACATGCATATATAGACATACCATTTAATGAATATTTACCGTGTTCCAAGGACTAGGCTCAACACTTTCAAAATCTGATTCATTTTTTAAATAAACCTAGAAGAAGAAACTATTATTACTACTCCAACCTAAAGATCAAGAAACTGAAGCTTAGAAAAATTAAGCAAGTTGCCCGAGGTTACAAAGCTAGTATGTGACAGAGCTAAGTCTCAGACTTGTTTCATTCCTTTGTCTGTGCCCTTATTCACTGGGAAAATTACCGCCTGCCTCTGCTTTTTAAGATAACATGTTCCACTGCTAGGCAACGACATCCTTCTAGATGGGTTCACATCATTATTTTATACTGGGAAATTCTTCTTGTCTTACTTCTTCCTGGTCATGTTCAGTCTTGACTTTAGAGTACACTTAGCTAGTATCTAATTCCTCAGAGATCAGACAACAGGCTTTTCCAATCTCTTTGACGCTAGACTTTGGTATCAACTCCAGTATAGGAGTTTTCGAGTTATAGAGCCACGTTCAACAAGGGGATTCTAATCACAGACTGTGGTAAATGCCACTGAAAAACATATCAAAAGAAAATGACCAAGCCAAAATGAGTGACTCATATACCACCCTAGGACTTGGCAAAATTGAAGATAGCAAAGAGCGAAACAGTGACATTCTGGGGGGAGAAAAGCTGCTGACAACTTGCTTCTTGTTACTAATTTTAGCCATACCTGAATAGTGTCTCTGAGCAATGCAAATTTCTGTGAGCTCTGGATCATCTTTCCTTGGTCAGCAAAGGCTCTCAGAGGTCTTGGGTCCTTGCCTATGATCAAACACTATGAAAATCTATGACTGTATAATCCTGCTTGATTGCTAAGTCTATGTCAGGAAAAAGAAGTCCCCAAGGACCAGGAAGGTCCCTAGCTGTGGACCTGTTAGTATGTGAGGGGCAGAGGCTAACAATGAGTCATGGGCAGCAGTTTGAACACTCACACAGTTCCTCTGAGAACAGAGTTAAGATTTCCAAAGTGTTATAACAAGACCTCACATTTACTGTTTCTGAGCAGAGCACAGAGTACTCCAGCCAAAGGAGTTTCAATTCTCCTACTTAAAAGGAATTGAATCTCATAGGGTTTGTAAAATCAAGAACTGTGCATACTCACTTTCCCTAGATTGCTTCCTTGGAAGATTTCTCAGATTCCCTAAGCCCTACTTTGGACTCAGTGATGGCTCTGAGGGAGCAGTTAGTCTGTCAACCTTATTCATCATCCAGCTATGACACAATAGTAATGAGATCATCACAAAGGGATGCTGTAAAGTGGGAAACATCTGGGTTCCTCTGAGATTGTTGGCATGGTAGAATGAGCTTCAATTCTAACCTTAGACCACTTGCAATGCTAGCCCTTTTTTTGGTTGCTCTTTACAACTTCAAGCCTTTGCTTTTGATATCATTTGTCTTAGTGCTTTGAAATTATCTATACATTCATATGATCATATGGTTATCTCTCATAAACATCAGTATTCAAGATAGAAACCCAAACTGTTAGTAACTATTTATTATGCATCAACCATCATTATGTATCCTTCAAGTCAACACCAAGGAGAAAAACAGTCATACACTGGACACATTCATAGGAGGGTGACCAATATAACTAAAGGGTCTGTAAACCAGTTCAAAAGAAAAATGATTGACTAAATAGATAATATTCAATTAACAATTCATTGTAAGCACTTATCATGTGCAAAGTGCTATGCTAAATTTTTAAATTGTTACATTTAATCTCCAAAAGAAACTTTATAAAGTAGGTGCTATTGTTTGACAAAAGGAAGTACAGATTAAATTACTTAAAGATTACTCATCTAGAAAGTGACTGAATTGACCCTTTAATTTCAAAGCCAATGCCTTTAAGCACTATCCTACGATGAATTCCAGAGATGTGGGCTTTGCACTCAAAGAGAAACAGAGACATAATGTGGTCTTCAAATGCTTGCAGGGCTGGTAGATAGACTTTCTATGTGGCTGTTCTATGTAATGACTCAGGGATCATTGGCAGATGTGGTAGAAAGATAGATTTATTTTCACTGTAGAAAGGAAGTATTTAATTATAAAAAAAAATGTACACCAATGAAATAAGCAACCTTGTGAAATGGTTAGCTTCTTGTCACTGGAAATATCCATGAACGTGTAAAGAGAATCATCTTTCAGATATGCCTTTAAGTATCTTCTCAGATGGAATGAAAAATTTGAGTTAAAATTCTTACTATTTCTAAAATTATTTGATCTTATTTATGCTGTAAAACTTTTCAATGATACTGACGTAACACAATAAAAGTGGAGTTTTAATATTTAATGATGGCAATTCGACTAACCCCTATGCCAAAGAAATTATGAACTATGAATATGACTATAGTGGTTACAAAAGTAACTATTCTAATGCCAAGACAGTTGTGAAAACATTTTTAAAAGAAGAGAAACACACGTCATAGAGGGAGTCCAGATGCTACTCAGTCAGGATTTCCAGATGAGAGTGGCCTATTAGGATTCTTAGCGAATAGAGCGTAGTTTTAATAATAGCTAACATTTGCTATACACTGGATCGTGCTCAGTGCTCCACATGTAGTAGCTCTTTCAATTCTCACTAGCAGTCTATTAGGCAGGTAGTATAATTTTCCCCATTTCTAATAGAAAATTTAGTCTCAAAGAGTTTAAGCAACTTAAGCAAGGTAATAGAGTTGGTTAATGGTAGAGATACATCTCATCCAACATGATATTACTGCTTCCTTAGAGTTATAAAGAAAAACAAGTTTACAACTAATTCTTATTTCAAATGCTCATTCATAACTAATATAACTTTAAATTTGTGGTTGCTTCAGTTTTCCAATGCACTTTTATGGTGTTTTAATTAATACTATTGAGAACCAGGTAAGGTGGCTCTTGTTAACCCCATTTTACAAATAAGGACATTGGAACTCAGAGAAATTGCAACTTTCCTAAAGTTATACAGTAGAAGAGCCCAGGCATTCCCAAGCTTAGCTTTCTTTCCACTACATCATCACAGCTTCCCAAAACGACTCCATATAGCAAGCAGCTGTCCCTGTATGAGAGGAGAATTATTAATAGATTCATTTAGAGATTTGGAGGACTCTCATGTATACTCTTACAGTCATTACTCTTTTTGTCTTGTATTCCCTGACAAGATTATGACAAACTATAAGGAGAGTGAGAGCAAGAGCAAGCTCACAAGAAAGAGCGTGCACCTGTGCAAGAGAAGCTTGTTCAGCTCATGCCCTGTTTCATAGAGAATTCATAGGGAATAAGTTCCAGAAAGTTCAGTAGATATTTCTCAAGAGAGCTGTCTTTCTACGTTGCTATAGTAGACTTGTAGGGAAATTTGCCTTATATTTGGATCATCCTTGTTTTAATCAGAGAAAACAGCTTGTCTTGTTGAACTTTTTTTTTCTGTACTCCAGGAACACAAGTCAGTCAGTGACATATTCCAGCAACAACTGGTTTCTTAACTAATCATTCAGAAAAATTTTCTGATTATAAATAGCAGAGCTAAGTCTAGGAATTCTTGGTCCAATAACAGGTGCTTTATTGTTTGTTGGCAGGCATGGGGTCTGAGGTCAATAGCCATGTGTGTTTCTTCCTTTATCTTCAAAGACTCTACGGGGAAGAATTGGATTGCGAGCCAAAAATAGAAGAGAGTAAATGATGTCTACTTAGTGGGTGACAAATTTCCTAAGCTGATATTTTCTTTCCTTTCTTTCTTTACTTTTTTTTTTTTTTTCCTCTTATGGGAAAGTGCTCAATTGCTTTGCCTGGCTTCCTGACAATTTAATGTTTTCTATGGAAGAAGTGTGACCCACCTAATGGAGGAGTTAAAGTAATAAATATAAGAATAAAACATATTTTCTTCATTTTTATTGGGGAGAGATTGGAATGACAGAAATATCAGGGACTTGAATCCCTGGAAACTCTCTTGAGTGACTTGGCATCCTCAATCATCACCAATTCCTAAGTGATTCCTCATGCTTCCATTTGGTCCCCATTCTCACTATCAAAGCCTGTAAACTGATGGGATATAGTTCAGATAACCACAGCAGGCTGGAATCTAGAACAGCCCCTGAATCAGATGGAGCAGACTAAGTACTAGGAGAGAGATCACTAATCTAGCAGAGTCTGAGATATAGCCCAGTTCATGAAGTAAGCTACAGTATCCAATTTCCATGGCACAGGCAGACAAGTAGGTCAAGGTCCAGGAAGAGTAAAACTTTCAGTAAGCAACAGATATACTAGAAGATGTAGTAGAACATCCCTACAAAGGGAAAAACATATTTATAGAGAGAGATATCTCTGTTATGTATATGCATATACCAAATATATCATATATCATTTGTCATATATATCATATAACATATATATACATATATATATATATATATATACATATAAATCATATAAGATATATTCATACATCCTTTGGACTTGGATCCAGGGACAGGTTGCAGGACTTCATGAAGGAGAATTGAAAAAAATAACCAGAACTCCAATGCAGAGAGACCAAGGTCATGACCAAGTGACCCAAATCAAGATATGAGCTCAGACAATAAGGGCAAGGTTTTATTATCAGAACTGAAGACACAAGAAGAGTGCAATATAACAGCAAGGAAAATGAAACTGAGGCCTAGAAAAAGCTGCTTTGAGGCCCAGGTGCTTAAAGCTTAAATGCTTCCTTCCAAAGTACAGTACTGGTCCTCAAAGCGGAAGCAGGGCTGTGTCTACAAAGACTGCTCCAAGAGACCCAGCAAGGAGAAGAGGGCAGTAGAGTTTGAGAATCTGCCAGAGTAAGTACCAAAAATATGATAGAACCCAAAGCAGAGTCTGTTCTGATCTATTTTACTCCACTGGACTGAGTAGCAAATTCAGCATTTAAAAAATTTACTTCTGGAAAGCTATATGATTAATAATCACTGTATTTATTATTATATCAATTATTTATTATTTATTAAATATACAACAATAAGATATAATATTATTATGCCAATATGAGATGTTACAAATAGGAGGTATAATAATATGCAATATCTACTTATTAATAATTATAATTATAATGAATCTATGAGTTTGAAAATGATTTCAAATTATTTTATGCAATAGCTAAAATTGGAAAGAGAATAGACAGAGAATTGTCCTTAAGTTTTCTGACCTCTTTTATCACTCAGCCATTTTACCATAAATTTGTGACATTTCAAACTCGTAGTTATTCCCAGAATTCTTCATGGTATCTCAAATCTTCATGTCATTGCTCATCTTTTCTCTTTTGCTTGGAATGCTTGCCTCCCATTTCTTTGCCAGGATAATTTAAGTCCTAATACATGTATTATTTTATCTTTGAAGCCTTTTCTTCCCAATTGGATTGGGTAGGCTAAATATCCTTTTTAGCATTATATTATCATCCTGTTCATAAATCCGGAAAATAATTTCCCTGAAATCTAGGATCACATCTTTCCTGTTAATCATTGTATTTTTAGGTCTTAGTACAATTTATTGTACATAAAAGTGTTCAAACAAAAGCCTTCTTTTGTTTTGTGAGAAAGATTCACCCTGAGCTAACATCCATTGCCAATCCTCTTTTTTTCACTTGAGGAAGATTAGCCCTGAGCTAACATCCGTACCAATCTTCCTCTACTTTGTATGTGAGATGCCTCCACAGCATGGCTGATGAGTGGAGTAGGTCCATACCCAGGATCCAAACCTGCAAACCCAAGGCTGCCAAGCAGAGCACATGGAACTTTACTCAGCCACAGGGCCAGCCCCCAACAAATCAGCTTTCTAATATCCTAAAGTAACACTTGTGTGTTTTCCTGAAGAGTCCAACAGCAAAATAGGTGTTGTTAGATATTAACGCTCTTCACCAATTTGTCTGATTCGCCTCTCCTTGTGAGCACAGGAGAGGACCATATTTCCCTGTCCCTTGAAATTAGATGTGGCCATGTTTTGGTCAATGATATAAGCAGAAATGAAATTCACTTCTAGGCAAGAACATTTAAGGACACTGTGAAATTCACCATATTTTCATTTCCTCTGCTTTGATCATCTTGATGCATGTGCTATTATGGAGATGTCATAAATTTGAAGCTTCTTACAATACTAAGCCACTATCGACAGTTACCTAGACATAAAGGAAACACTGTGTGAGTGAGAAATGATTTTTGGTATGTTAAACCATTGACTTTCTTCTCTCCTTCCTTTTTCCCTGTTTCATTCCCTCTGTTCCTCTCTCCTGCTCTCTCTCTCTCCCCCTTTTTCCCTTTCTCTCTTTCCTAACATATCACAACCCAGTTTATCCTGACTAATACACAATTCACAGAGTTAGAGGCTAAAGTTATTTGGGTCTACTCTCATACACAATAAAATAAGTTGGAAATATGGACTAGTTTATAGGAAACTAAAATTCAGTATGAAAAATTTTAAGTAAGAGGGCTATAAAGTTCAGGAAAGACTGCACAGGGTAAGTAAACTTTAAGCTGGAGACTGAAGGATATTAGCCAGAAGGAAATAAATCCAACCCTGGTTATATCAACTTTCCTCTTACTCTCCTCCTGCATTCAAGCAGCTGAACATAGCTGGAGAAAAACACGCAACTATGATCACTGGTTTTACTTGAAATTTGTAACCACTAACTCAAGCAAGTCCTTGGAGCTGCCTAAAAACACACTTTTCCTGGTATACTCACACATTCACTCTCCTCAACAACCATTTCACCCTTTCTGTCCAAAATATCAAATCTACATATATCAAATCATTATGTCGTACAAACTTATACAATGGTATTTCAGTTATATCTCAATAAAACTGGAAAAAAAACAACAACAAAGAAATGTCTTCCTCCTTCTTCATTGCCAGCTGACAACCTT
This sequence comes from Equus quagga, assembly GCF_021613505.1. Taxonomy (NCBI): domain Eukaryota; kingdom Metazoa; phylum Chordata; class Mammalia; order Perissodactyla; family Equidae; genus Equus; species Equus quagga. Next base: position 71,663,085 of record NC_060280.1, on the reverse strand, counting down.
TGCCTCTATTTTACTGGGAAAACAGAAGAAATCAGAGGAGAAATTGCATACATTCTTAACTACCACTTCTCCCAAAGTGCCCCTATCTGCACTCACCCATGGTAGTTTTCTTTGCTACTGGGACTGAATTCTGCTTTCATGTCTCCAAGGCCAACCTCTCCAACTTACCTACTGCTAAAGTTGATTTAAAGTTAATTTAAGTTGATTTAACCAGAGCTGGAATTATTTAGTCCTGTCTATTATTCTTTAGTTTCTGGCTTAAAGTTAAATTTTACATAAAGTTTACTCCACAAAGCCTTCTCTCAACATGTACTTCCCTTATCTTGAAACTTTCACGCTACATTGTAATTTCCTGACCATAGCTTTTTAAGGACATTAGTACAATTGTCCCTTCTCTTCTTTGCAATTCTATCTTTTTTCTTCTTTAATGGATCCTTCTTTTCACTTCTCAAATATCTCTCTCATTTATAGCAAGATTCCACAAAAGAAAAAAAAAGTTGTTCATATCAACTCTCTACATTTCTCCTCTCTGCTCATGTAAAGTCAAGAAGGATTGCAAGAGCTCCATGACAGACCACTTTTCCTCAGCCTCCATGGATAGCAGTACAGAGATAGCCCAGAAGCTCAGCAGTCTTTGGTAAGACCATCCCTTCTCTGGCTTCCTCATCACCATTGGTAAGAATGAAAAAGGGCCCTGGAATTCTTAGAGGTGTTCTTAGAAAAACCCTTCCTGTCCCTATATCTCAAATTCACAGCCAAAGTACTATGATCAGCTTGTATATGATTAATACTAAAAATGTTATGCTCCATAAACATTAGCCCTTGCTCAGTTTTAGAAAATCATTCTTCATCTTCTGACCTCTAATTGCTACAAGACTCTTTTGGTAGTGAGGCAACATCATTCTAGAATTTCTTACTCTACTTTCCTGTTTTTCATTTTTTTCTGAATCACATAATATCCTCTAATATACTGTATGTTTTACTTAGGCAACTGCTTGTCTTCCTCCACTAGGATGAAAATTCCTTGATGGTAAGAGTTTTATTTGTTTTGTTCACCACTGTATCTCCAACATCTAAAAGAGTGTCTGGAACACAGTAGGCACTCAATAAATATTGATTTAATATATTATTGAATTCTCTATTTAACCCACTCCAATCAGAATATCATTCTAACTTCACCAAAATAGCTCTCTCAGGCCACCAATTTTCATGTTGATCAAGCCAGGGGTCAATTCTAATTCATCATGTTTTTTGATATATCAGGACCATGTGTCACAGTAGTTCACGATGTTCTTCTTGAACTACTTATTATATTTGACTTCCAGATACATACTCTTTCTTAGCTCTATCTTTCTATCTTCTCATCTATCTTCATCACATTATTCTCACCTCCAAATGCTGGAGTGCCCAAGGGTTCAATTGCTAAGCCTTTTATCTTTATATTCACTCCATAGAATGCTTCCCCTCCCCACACCTTACCAACAAACCAACAGGGCTTCATTATAAGAGTATATTACATCTGAAATAGTCACAAGGCACAGATTCTCTCTGAGAAATACTTAAGGATGCCTAAAGTCAATAGAGGAGACAAAAATAAGGACACTAGTGGAATTTGAAGCCACTGGCAACTACAGCTAACGAAAACATTAAACACATCCAAATTCCTAGCCAGATTAACATAAAACCTCACAAATCAAGTCTCTTTAACTCAATTCTTTTACCCAATACATCATATCTGGCTTTCAGCAAAAAATTCCAAGGCATGCTAAAAGACAAGAGAAAACATAGTCTGAAAGCATCAGAACCAGACTTAGCTATCACTAAAATGTTGGATTTATCAGACAGGGAATTCAAAATAACTATGACTCATATGTTAATAGCTCTAATGGAAAAAGTACACCATGTACAAGAAAAGATGGATAAACAGAGAGATGGTAACTCTAAAAGGAATCAATATGAAATACTAGAAAATGAAAACACTGTAACAGAAATGAAGGATGCCTTTGATGGGCTCTCTGTTAGACTTTGCATGACTGAGTAAAACGTCTTTGAGCTGGAAGACAGTCCAATAGAAACTTCCAAACTGAAATGCAAAGAGAACAACAACAAAAACAGAGTAGAATATCCAAAAACTGGCCTCTGGGACAATTTCAAAAGGTATAACAGATGTGTATTTGGAATATAAGAAAGAGAAGAGAGAATGGAGCAGAGAAATATTTAAAGCAATAATGGCCAAAAATTTTCCATCAGTAATGACAAAGAAAACCACAGATCCAAGAAGCTCAGGTAACACCAAGCAGGATAAATATGAAAATATCTCCACTTACGTGTTTCATGTTCAAACTGCAGAAAACCAAAGACAAAGAGACAATTTTGGAAGAAGCCAGAGTGGGGGAAAGCACTTTACCCAGAAAGGAAAAGGAATAAGAATTACAGCAGATTCCTGCCGAAAACTATACAAGTGAGAAAAGAGTGGAGGGAAATATTTAAAGTGTTGAAATGTCTGAAGTGTAGGATATAAAGTTCTACAGAAAGTAAAATTATCCCTCAAAAGTGAAGGAGAAATAAAGACTTTTCCAAACAAAAACCAGAGAAATCCATTTCCAGCAGACCTGTTCTGCACAAGAAATGTTAAAAGGAATTCTTCAGGAAGAAGGAAAATGTTATAGGTCAGAAACTCAGATCTACATGAAGAAGAAAGAGTATTGGAGAAGAAATAAATAAAAGTGAAGTAAATTTCTAAATTGATTTAAAAGATAACCTTTTAAAGTAATAATAATAAAGCACTGGATAATTATAATATATGGATAAGAGAAATGAGCAACAACAATTCCCCAATGGATAGGAGGGAGGAATTAGGAAAATTATTATAAGGTACCTGCACTGCACATAAAGTGGTATAGTGTTATTTCAAGGTGGACTTAAGATTGTTTTCAATATAGATTGCAAATTCTAGGGCAATGACTAAAAAAAATACTAGAAATATATAATTGATATATTAATAATGGAGATAAAACGAAATCACACAAAATGCCTAATTAAAACTAGTGAAGAGGGAAAAATTTAAAAAAACAAATGGTGGATATTAATCTAATTATATTAATAATTACTTTAACTATGAATGATATAAACACACCAATTAAAAGAGAGATTGTCAGAGTAGATAAAAAAACAAGACCCAAGTATATGTTGTCTACAAGGCACCCACTTTTAAACATAAAGACTCAAAGAGGTTAAAAGTAAAACGATGGAGAAATATATACCATGCTAACAACTAATCAAAAGAAAGCTGAAGTGGCTATATTAATCTCAGACAAAGCAGATTCCAGAACAAGGAAAATCATCAGGGAAAAAAGTGAATATTACATAATGATAAAAGGGTCAATTCTCTAAGAATATATGATACTGCTAAATGTGTATGCACCTAACAAGAGGACCTTAAAATATGTGAGGCAAAAACTCATAGAACTGAAAGGCAAAACAATAAGTGGAGTTAGGTCACTGCTTGGGGTTTTTCCTTGCTTTTCTTCTGGTCAATCAGATTCTTCAAGCAGATGGACTGTATTTAAGGAAGCAATGGCTGGGAGTTGAGAGAGAAACAGCAAATGCTGTTGACTGGCTATGCTAAATGCTAAATGACTATGTTGGAATTGGGGAAAATAGGTAATGGGTTTCATTAATAAGTCTACATAGAACAGGGTGCCCTGCATGGGAGGCACTGGGCTCAGTTCGAGTGGGAGAATCTTGAGGCAATGCTATCTGTCATCTTTCTTGTGGCCAAGTCTGCAGCAGCCAGGAAACAACCGCAGGGTGAGAACAACCAAAGGGAGATGAGAGTAGCTTCTCTCCTGGGCTCCTTGCCCAGATTATCAGTTCCTGAAAGCACAGATGGTGCTTCATGTTTTCCTAAAACATGCTTTTAGGAAAACATGAAGCACGGGCCCTGAAAGTGGGCTACAATGAATGTGCCAAAACATCTTCGTTGATTATGAAAACTAATGCTTGTGATTTGAGGAATTTCCAGTTGGTACTACGTTTTATAGCATGAGAATTCAATGGACAAAGAAAACCATGCTGTTTTAAAACTGTAGTTGATTCTGCATTTCAAAGAAGACAAAACTAAGACTGTTTTTTGTCGTCGTCGTCGTTTCGTCCTTTGCTTTAAAAGTCCCAAAGCACTAGCTTAATTTGGAAGCTGAAGGGTGAGAAAAGGGAAGTGAACAATAAATATAACAAATGTTTTGCATAATAAATGCAAAGGGCCATCTTTTTGTGGGCAGAGTGTAGTTCTACAAGTTTCATGGTCTTGAGAAAGCTGTCTGTTCTATCATTAAATCGACAGGGCCTGTCTAAATGGCTGACTTGGATACAAGCCTATTTCACAAAATGTCTAAGCCCTCATTTCTAAAAGTTTAATGTGCATAGGAACTACCTGAGACTTGTTTAAAATGCAGACTTCGATACAGTAGTTCTTGAGGTTGCCTAAAACTCTGCATTTCTAACAAGCTTCTAAGTGATGCCACAGCCCTATTCCACAGGTCACATTCTGCCATAAGCAAACTTGGAAGAAAGTCCTGGGAGATCAATCTCCACTATGCAAGTAAGGCAAATATTCCTAATGCCAGTCAACTCAACAGGTTAACGGAACTCAGGTCCAGGCCACCAGCTACCTTACTGAACAGATATTGAGGTCCTGTTCAGAATTCTTGGGTATTCAAGATGAAAGTGATCATAGAGTTCTAGTTTAATCCCTTAGTTTTACAGATGGGGATACTTAGCTCCTGAGGGGTTATATCATTTGCCATCATTGCATAACTATTTAAGTGTATGATCAGGACTCTAATCGTAGTTTTCTGTTCAGTGCCCTTTACTTGCCTTATATACTACAGGAAATCAGCCTACAACAGAGGATATGGCGATAGGACACAGTGTGAACTGTACAGGCATCAGAAAAGCTGGGAGGAAAAACAAGAGAGAATAAAACCAAGACAGGTTCAATGACCTAAATCTATGAAAGATCAGACACAACAAAGTGCAGTGTAGAGACAGTCATTTTAATACTGATACAATAGTACTTTAGAGGACAACATATAGCATGGGGTCATTTCCATCAGGACAGAGTATGTGGGACATATGGGTCAGAAGCAATCGGGAGGAGTACCTTTCTTCTTTATGGGGTGAGTGATCTAGGTTGATGTCTCAGGTAAAACTGCCTTTACACTCACTATTTCCTTTTTTATACTACATCAGAGCCTGACTTAGAAGCCCCATGGGTTCAGGCTAGGACTAAAGATTCCATTATCACCTTCTCACTAAGACGTTTAATGATTAAGAAGAAACATCTGTCTCCAACAGGTACAACTCAACCCAAGTCCCTTAGGCAGTGGGAGGAAAGGTATGCAATATAGGATAGCAAAGCCTAAGCAGAATCCACCAAAAAAGTTGCCAACAGTGCCAACTCTCACAGCTGACCCCTTGAGTCTCTTTCTTTGTGATCTTGAGGCCATATTGACCCTGATGCTGGCTTTCAACCTCCCCTCCAGCTCTTCATCCTATCTAAGAATAGAAAATTGTATAGTTCACCAGTCTGGTCCTGATAAGTACATAAGATCAAAAGTGAATAGCCACATATTATGCAGATAATTGTCTAATTTGGGTATTCCCTGACATCAATGCTCCAATCTTCAGTCTGCAGTCTGTGTCACCTGTTTTATATGTTGTCACTCTGGAAAACCTGGGAGGAACGTTACTGCCTATGAATGCTTTGAACTCCTCCAAGAAAGGGCATAGGTTCTGGGACCACTGACACTTGGCTGAGGGTATATGTAGAGATAGAAAGCTCATGTCCAAAGGGAAACGGGAATGACAGGCAAGGTGGGGTGGGCACCCTTTATCTTTATGACAAGAAACTGACACAATAGGTGTAAAATACAAAAATACATCACAGCATAAGAGATGGTAAAGGAAAGGACAATAGCATAGGAGAGGCACTTGTTTTCCTCAGAAGGCAAACATGGTGGGATCCACGGATGATTTCAGGAAAGCAACAGCAGCTTTCACAAGCACATGCATGATGGAGCCTGTTATGAGGAGAAAACAAGGATTAGGGTGGAGAGACAGCCATGAGAGCAAATGCTCTTCTCCCAGTCTCCCCTAAGCTTCCTGATCATATCCCCTGAATCTTGCTTTTATCTTTCCTCAATGGCCCTGACTTTTCTCTTCCTTCTGTCCAGATTCTCTTTTAATCTTCTCTGGTCCCAGAAATATACAGCAGCACTGAGATTATAAACATCCAAGTCCAGTCTTACATACTCAGTACAGTACTGAAATAGTGAGTAAAATAAATGCCACTTTATGTATGTCCTTCTCACAATTTGCACTCCCCATCCACATCCCTTTGCCTCTTTACTCACTGCCCCCCATAGCCCCTAACCCCCTGCCCAATATAAGATTCCACCCTTATCCTGCCAAGGAAAGAACTATCTGAGAGACCCGAAAAGGTATGAACCAGGATGGTCAAGGGAGGAGACTATGGGGATTCTCTCTTGGTCCTCCTCTGTCAGGCCTGGAGGCTCAGTACCTGGGAAGATGGCTAGCTTCCTAAGGAGAGAAGGAAATAGGTCTTAGGATTATGCTCCTACCTGCATGGAAGCGAATCCAGGCCACAGCTTTCCTTTCCAGAAGCTCCCACTCATACTGCAAATCCTTATTATAGGTATGCAGCCAGAGCACTGCCAGGACTGTGGCCCAACTTGAGGAATCCACATTCTGTACAACAGATAGAGACTTCCCTGAAGCCTACAAGTTGGAGCAGGAAGCCCCTCAAGGGGATGCAAAAAGTTCTATTCCCCCCTCACTTACCATCCCCCAAATTGACACTAAATGGCATTATCTGATCTCTCTTTACCTCATCTATGATTTGCAAGGCATAATGCCAGGCTCTGAACCTCAGGACAACAATCCATTGAGTCTTACGGTAGAAAGGTCTTGAGTTTTAAACCCAGTGTAACCACCAGTACAGTGCTGGAAACTCCTAAAACACCCCCAACGAGGAATACCCAACTGTGATGAGAGAAGCATATGCATAGTTGCTTACAGATTTTATAAAGTACCTTCAAGTTCTTTTATTTGAATCCTCACCAAAACAAACAAACACAAAATGTGGGATCATAAATAATCACATTTTTAAGAGAGAAAACAGATTCACACAAAAGTGAAATGATTTGCCCAAAGTTAGCCTCTAGCAAATGACAGAGCGAGAACTAGAGGCCAAATATTCTGAGTGGAGTCATTTTGCTCAATAGAAAGTCTCAGCTAAAGAACAGAAAGTGTTCTTCCATGACTTCTCACCCACAGCTCCCAACTTTAGTTTCCTGAGTCAACAGATCAAGGGAAGTTCCTCTTTCGTATCATGACTTTTAAAATTTAGAAACAGCTATCATGTCCTCTCCGAGAAGTCTTGTTTCAGATCAAAATTCTAAGTTCTTTTAATTCTTTCTTAAGAGGAGTGCTTATGTCAAAGCAGGAAGACTCCCCATGTTGTTCTCCTAGTCTAGAAACAAACATGACAGTGATTTTTAAGATATATCTTCTTAAATGGTCACATCTGGAACTATAGGTACTTACAAAATGCTATGACCACAGCCCAAAAATACATAATACATGCAGCTTTTCTGATAATCCCGTTCCTTCCACTAATCATGTTTCAAATATGCTGATTCATATTGTTTATGGTCATCTAAAATTTCTGATTTTCATGGGCAACAGCTCTTAAATCATTTTGCTTCTGTTCTCTACTTTATAGTTGAGAATTTAGAATAAAAAACAGTATTTTTATTACTACTAAGTTGTGTTTTTTTTTCCCCATGGAAAATTGAAAGTCATTGTTCAAGGTCTTTTGGGATTCTGCTTTTCTTGTCTCATACTCTAACTTCCAGTTTTGCCACAGACAAATAGGAAAGCACTGGTCTACATCTTCATATAAATCTTCATTGAAAATATGCACCTCCAGAGAATTTGGAGCCTGGTGGGTCTAAAAAACTATTTCAGGTTTGAAAAAATTTATTATTCAGTGCTATGGGTTTTCAACTAGTTTGTACTCAGTTCATATACCCATAATTAAAAAAAAAACATTCAAGGGGTCCGCCCAGTGGCATAGTGAAGTTTGTGTGCTCCGCATCAGTGGCCCATGATTCATAGGTTCAGATCTGGGTGTGGACCTAGCACATCAAGCCACACTGTGGAGCTTGTCAAGCCACACTGGCAGCATCCCACATAAGTAGAGGAAGACTGGCACAGATGTTAGCTCAGTGACAACCTTCATCAAACAAAAAGAGGAAGGTTGGCAACAGATGTTAGCTCAGGGTCAATATTCCTCACACACACACACAAATTCAAATTCCTTACTGAAATTCAGATACACCAGGGCTCTTGATTCCCTTGATTTATTGGCAGAGTTTCCATGCCAAAGGAAATGTTAGTGTAACATGTCTTGTTCCCAATGAAATTAAGAAGTTCATGATCTTTACATTTTCTTCCAATTGTTTATGTTAGCCTTTTAATTATTTGTTCTACAACAGTATTTTTCAACAGAAGTATAAAGCTAGACACACATATAATTTTAAATGTCTTAGTAACCACACGTAAAAATGTAAAACTAAAGAGATACCATTATTTTACAAATATATTTCATTTAACCTAATATATTCAAAATATCATTTTAACATATAATCAATATAAAAATAATTGTAGATGAAATATTTTACCTTCTCTTTTCATATTGTCTTTGAAATCAGTACGTATATCACAATTATAGCACACCTCAATTCAATCAAAAGTTTAGTTCCTCATATGCATTAGCCACATTTCAAGAGCTCAATAACCACAAGTGCCTAGTGGATACTGTATTGTATGGTGCAGTTATAGGATATCTGAAGTTTATTTAATCACCTTCCATATTTTGAAAATTCAGAATGACACTTGTCCTTTAGGCTTTCAGCATTTGTCTGATATTTAACAATTTCTCAATTAGAAGATTTACTAAGTTACCTTGAAATTCTGGAACGTAATTTGTCCTCGTCAGCATACTTGAACACATTTGAAATAACTAGCTCATTCTTATGATTACTTCACCTATCCTTACTTAAATAAAATTTTGCTAATTTCTAGACTACTTCCTTTTATATGCAGAGGAGCAAAAATGTGGGTTCTGAAGACAGATAATCTAGAATTGATTCAGCTCACCACTGACTGGCTGGGTAAACTCAGACACATTATTACACTTCTCTGGGCTGCAGTTTCTTCATCTTTAAACAGTAACGTGAATAGGATTTACCTCAATTAATTGTTGCGATGAATAAATAAGATCCTGAATGTTAAGTGCTCAGCACAGTGCCTGGCACAGATTAATTTTTCAATAAACATTAGTTATTATAACTAAGATGATTGGCAGAGAGTGTAGTTAAAGTAGAAGAGGACTTTAGCTTTCATTTTGTCACCCATCCACTCTACCAGCATACCATTCGCTCCTTGTTCTTTCTGCTCTAACATATCCAGAAAAATCTTCAGCCTCTATTTATTAGAAATTAATTTAGGCTATGGTGTGCTGTATTCTCCTTCCTCGGGTGAGTCATAATTCACCTCAGTTCTCATTAATGACCCCAATCCTTCAAAAACATACATACTGCTTTTTTGTCTCTGAATCTCACCTTGAGAGGGAGTGCTGCCAGTACGTCTTCCAAACTCATACCGAGGACCACGGCCAGACCTTCATTCAGATCCCAGGAACCGTTTGCCTTTTGGAGGGAAATCAGCTGCACAAGGTGCTCATTTCCAAAGACTGGGGGAGAAACAGAGAGAGAGGATGAGGAGTTACGGAGTTATTGGCCCCTTAGCATATCTGAGAAAGACAGGTCTGAATTCACAGACAAGCTGTAGTGAGAGTGCAGAGCTAAGCAGATCCTACCAAGATCCCTATTTCAGTTCTTCACCTAGGAGATATGCATTTTCTCTGTGACAATGTCGGCCACCTCAGGGATGGACTGATTTAAGGGGAGCTTCATTTAAAACTTCAGCAATAAGGAAAAGATACAGGGTACTCAAGAACCCATAGGAAACTGCTGTATAAAATCTTATCCAGTCCTGTTCAAATGGTCCTTAAAACTTTAAGCATATTAAAAAATTCTAGACAAATATAGCTTGATTTTTAATTATCAAAACTTTCAAAGCAGTCAGCAGTCTACCTCAAGCAATAGTCTAGTGTCTAATCCCGGTGGTGCGAAAATTGGTTAAAGACCACACAATTTTCATAGAAACTATCTCACACTGGCTATCTATTATAGAAGACGACATACTTAGACCAATGTAGAAATTAGTAGGCAAGAAAAACTGTAACTAGAAAAACAGTTCTACTCCAATGGGGAAAAAAAAATCTAATGCTCTGAATTTCAACACCCTTAGTTTGAATCTCAGCTCTGGTAACACTCAAAATTTAATAATTACTTAACTAGTAGGAATCTCAGCCTTCTCTGAAAATTGGAGACAATAATGCCTAATTATTGTCATGGGAAAGAATGTGAAGTACCAAGAAGGCCTCTAATTAGCTCCCTAAAAATAGTAGTTAATTAATTCACAAAAATCAGCAGCATAACACTGCTGGGTAATTTTTCTTTCTACTTTGGTAAGAGGATTCATAAGAGAGAAATCTCAGAGTAGGGATATTCTAAGTTAATGGGATATTAGGTCAGCATAGAAAACCAACACAGACTGAGAACCTACTCTGTGGGTAACATTAAGGAGGTTCCCATGACAACTCTGTGAGGTGAGTAGTTGTGCAGCTGAGAGAATTAAGGTTCTAAGAAGAGAATTAATTTTCCTAAAATCCCACAGTAATTGAGAGTACACAGATCTGAATCCACCATAGATCTTGAAACACTCTTGCCTAGGGAGAATAAATAAGTAGAGAGAAAGTGGCAAAGAAGAAGTTTGAACAATTAAACAATTGTACACTAGAAACTCTTGCTACAAAAATTGGAGACTAGAAACAAATTTCTTTGAAGTCTGTTTTAGCAGAAACGGCACCCCTTAGTGATGAAGTGTACTTTGACTCAATCTGTCATGTACATGAGAAGCTCAGTTGCTTGGAACACAATGCAATGACCAAGGGAAATGCTTTGGTGACAGAGAGAAAGTCATCAGAGAGCATCAGGAATACCTATCTTGAAATCCAACTTGTAAAAAGATGATCAGTGCAGCAAGGCCCAGACAGGGTGGCAGCAGAGTTCTGCAGGAGGAGGGCTCCAGCCTGCAGGCAAGGTGTATGAGCTGAGATGGCAAAAGGAGTTTGTTTAACTAGGACTCAACCCAGACTCCCTTGGGGTAGTTTCAGGATCCTATATTGTACACTAATGAAGCTATGCTGGGTCTAGAAAATATAGGGAGTGGACAAATCTCACCCTCTGCTTGACGCTTTTCAAACAGACTATCTCTTAGGTAGTAAAAGCCACAAGATAGCAGAATGCTGAAGATTAATTCTTGAGTCCCCATAGATCAGAGAAGAGAACTAAGGCTTATCTCACCTGTATTGCGAGTTTCCAAGTTGGTCCTGTTGCTGGAAGAACGAGCCGTTTCCATCTCAGGAGAGATCTCTTCGGGAGGCCTGCATTTCTTCTTTAGTTTCTGACCAAGAGCTTGGGTTTTGCCTAGTCGTATATGGGTGACAGACAAACATTGGTGAGAAGAAGTCCCTGGAAAGATGCTTACCTAGAGAGTACAGGCCCTAGTTAATCATGGACTTCTAGGGATCATGATCATTCTGCTGGTATGACATCCTCAAGTAATAAGAAGTGCTCCCCATGGGGCCGGCCTGGTGGCATAGCGCTTAAGTGCACACATTCCACTTTGGTGGCCCGGGGTTCACCGGTTCGGATCTCAGGTGGGGACATGGCACCGCTTGGCAAGCCACACTGTGGTAGGTGTACCACATATAAAGTAGAGGAAGATGGGCACAGATGTTAGCTCAGGGCCAGTCTTCTTCAGCAAAAATAGGATTGGCGGCAGATGTTAGCTCAGGGCTAATCTCCCTCAAAAAAAAAGGAAGTGCTCCTTGTGGGCCGAGATGCAGGAGGATGGTAGGAGGACAAGGGCTTTGAATGAGCTGAAAAACACCATTACAGACATTGACACTGAGGCTCCCTCCGCTCTCTTTTGTAGGCAAAGGGCCTGATAATTTGAGATACATACCCTCCTAAACATGTCAGCCTCAGCCACCATCTTTATTGCGCATTTTTTCTTCACCTATGAGCCCACCTCCTGCACATACTCTCACCCTCTGAGGCCTTTCTACTGTGTCCTCTGTAACCCTTGATACATGCTAATGATCTTTCCTGCATCTTTAGTTTTATTACAAGAGGCTTCTTCCAACTATTTATCTTGACTTAAAACTAATTTTTCCTTCCAAAAAAAAACTGTTCTCCCTCTGTCCCCCTCAAATGGTGGTTGCTCAAGGTATCATATCCTAAGAATCCAGGTTTGGGAGGTAGGGTTGGCAACCTCTTCAGTTCCAATTGCCACATCAAGACCCTCCACCCTCACTGGATTACCTTCTTCATATCCTCACTTCTGTTAACCTCCAACCTCTTTGTCACATCCCATCGTTCATTGAAGCATCTGAAAGCTAGATTACAGATTTCTACTTCACTGCAAGGCTACCATCATCTTGAGAGATTTCACTACCCATGTACATAATCTATCCAACACCCTAATTCAAAGCTTCTTAACTTTCTCAAATCAAATGGCTTCAGCCTCCATCCTACTTCCGCCATTCCCTCCCAAGCCAGGACCTTGTTATCTAGTAGAACTGTTCTACCTGTAAAAAACACATTGAAAAACAAAATATTGCTTTTCAAATACAATATCCAATTTTTCCAGCTCTCTGACTCAGAGATTCCTATGTTACCTGGTCTTTGACCTCATCAGGGCTTCTAAGTCCTTGTTTCCTCTGCTTTTTTCCTATATGTCAATTTCTATCTTTACTCTCTTCTCTATTTAGCCTAAATCTCAGGTCCAACACTTCAGTACTCTCTTATCAATGTCTTCAATTCCATGTCCCTAATTTCCTTTTCATCACATCCATCTGGCAAAACCCCAACTTCCAAACAGAGCCAACACTCTACTCCATTCATGCTTATACCAAAGCTGCCGAGTACTGCTGAAATGAATCACATAAACCATGATTCCCTTTAGAAGTTTGGTGCCACTAAAAACATCAAGATATCACAACTAAACTGGACCCTCAAAACTCCTTGACAAATGCTGTTTCTCCCTGGGTATTTCACTCTCCAATTGTCCACAGTGGTTATTTCAAACCCTTTCCTCAAATTCTCTTCTCTACCACTTCTAGTCTCATACTCATTAGTTAAATTTACTGTCTCTTTCACTAAAAATATAGAAAAACTATCACACAGAAACTACAAATACTTGCCTCTCAGCCTATGAACTAAAATGTAATCCCTTTACGTGTCCTCCACTTCCTGGCAATAAGTGGGAGATTGTCCTAATACTTGTCCTATTAAAGGCTAATCCCTCCACTGCAGCCCTAGATCTCACCCTCTCTCACTTCCCCAAACACCCTTCTCAATCGGCTATCCTTTTTCCCAACGATATTTTCAACCTCTCTACTGGCACTTTCCTATTAGCATTACAACACCCTCAAATCTCTCCCATTCTGAAATTTTAAAGAGATATAATGCACAAAAACCCACCTCAACGCTACAATCTCTTCTATAGATATTCCTACTCCTTCCCCTTTTCAGCTTAATGTTTATAAAATCTATCTTTACAAGCTACCCCTCATTTTCTACCTCTCATTTGCTCTTTAACACTCTCTGATGGGAATTCTTTCCTGATCTCAGCCAATGAAACTGCTCTTGATCAGATTAGCAAGATTCTTTGATATTAACCCAACAGTCCTTTTTCAATTTTTACTTTGACTTCTCTGCAGTATCTGATTCTTTGATAACTTCATTTATCATAGTTTCTTTTTGTTTTGAATATGTACTCACTTCTTTTCTTCCTATTTCCTTCCTCTTTATTCTGGTTTGGGGAAATCCTCTGTTACCCATCCCTTAGATACTGGGTATTCTTTAGTGTTTCAATCTCATCCTCCTTTTCATCTCACTTATACCTGTCCTCTGAATAATCTCATCCATTCTCATGCCTTCAGTTATTACTGAGATGATAAGTATTGCCAAATGTCTATCTTCTGACCACCAAACCCATCTATTCACTTTCTACTGGACATCTTCCTGTGGATATTCCACAGGCATCTCAAGTTCAAGGTGCTCTAAAAATAATTAAACTATTTAACTCCCAAATTTGAGTTCTTTTGTTACTCATTTAAATAAATGGTATCCTCATCCACCCAGTTGCACAACTAGAAATCTGGGCTACCTTGAAACCTGCCTCTAGAACTAACATCATCCATTCCCCTCCAGCTGTGGAGTCCTGCCCAGCGAATTTCTCCACCTGATCCTAATCCTCAAGCCCCTAACATCTATAATCAAGCCTGCTTGTCTTATGCCTGAGACAATCCCAATAATCAGCACCCATTCCCTAACACTAGTAGCTTGTTCATCAGCCATATGTGTAATCATTAACCATCTAATTATCAATAGGATAAATCACCTTCAGATTCAGACAGTGGGACTACTCAATTGTGTGTTTTCTATGTTTTAATTTTCCTTGTTTGTTTTCCCTTGGATTATTTTAAATCTCCTTGCCAATGAGATATATTCTAGTTCCCTAAAACAGAAAAGTTTATCACCAGCCAGAAATCCTAGATGTGGAGAGACAGGAAAAAAATGCAACTTAAGGACATTTCACAAACTTTCCTTTAAATGATATGTTCAGATATCCAAGACTCCTTATTTTATGTGAGTTTTAATGGGGGAAAACTCACCACTTCGATTATATGATGACATCACAACAGGAGTACTCATTAGAATTGGCCTTGGAATGGCCCTACGAACCAGGGGCCTCTGCACAGGCTTGTTGAGATCCTTGTTGATGGCAATGAAAGCTGTGTGGGAGCTTATGACTCCACACTCAAGGCTGACTTTCAACACATCTTTTTTATCATTTGCTGGAGTCTCCCTGAAACCCATGTCCTTGGTCTGAAGAAAGGACTTGGCAGCGAGGCGGTGAATGGTGAGGCTAAAAGAAAAAAAACTATTGTGACTTAGGGAGAAGCATATATGTGCCAGTTACTAAGGGCCCTCAAAAGTTAGGGATGACAGAGGGAAGAAAAAGGCAGATAGGGGACAGATAAGACTTGAGTGGGTTATAAAGGAGAAGTGACTATAGGGAAATAATTAAGCTGAAAATTAAAAGAAGGAAACCAATCCCTAAGAATGGCAGAGACAGAAAGAGAAAGGAAAAAAGGAAGGAAGGGGGAGGGAGGAATGGAGGGAAGGAAAGAAAGAAAAGAAAGAAAGCAAAGACAAGACAGAAAGGAAAGTGACAAAGAAAGAAAGGAAAAGAAAGAAGCAAAGAGAAAGAAAGAAAGAAAGAGAAAATAGCAAAGGAAAAATGAATTCTCACTTGGCATCGAGCTTGGGTTGTAAAGAAAACGTCACCTTATTCTCAAAACTCTTGCCCTGGAGTGTGTACTTAAGGCAAACTTCTCCTGTGGCCTCTGCTGGCTACAAATGAGAGAAGAGTACAAATAACGGAAGGGAGAGTTCACCAAGAGAAAGGTCAGAACTGGGGCAGCTCCCCAACCTAACATGTTAACATTCCTGACTAGGAACCAGGTAGCTCAGGAAATCAGAGACCTGAAATGATGGAGAAGGGGGCAGGCTCACTGCACCTGGAAGTGTAATCCCTTGATGAGATCCCACCAGCTTTAATGACATTGTCCAGAGCAGAGTTCAGGGCAGTAGCTATTCTGACTAGAGGAATAAGCGAGAATGAGAACTCACCGGCATCATCCCAGTCAACTGGGCATAGACAATTAACCTCTGACCCCTAAAGATGACAGTCTGCTCTGGGGAAAGCATTTTAGCAGAAAGACCTTGAGGCAAATCCCAGCTCAGAGACACATCCTCTACCACAGGCTGTAGAGAACGTTTCAGGGCTCTAAGAACCTGGTAGAGGAAAGAAAAAATAAGCACAAAGAACAATAATGGCAACAATGACAACTACTAACTGAATATTTATCACACACTGGGTACTATGAGACATGATACATGCTATGTCTATTCCTTAACACTATACAAGGAGATGGGTATTATTATTCTTGCTTTACATGTGAGGAAGTTAAAGCTGAGAGTTTTAACATAAATGTGAATGAAGGAAATGTGTAGGAAAGGAGACGCTGGAGAAGTAGAGATAAGAGATGGCACCAACTGGGAAATAGGAACTTAGAAATATAACAAAATGTGGAAGACACCTTCCCTCATGCATACTAACCAAATGGAGTATCAGTTTACTGCTTCTTCCAATCTACCAGACATATTACAATTGTTCTTTCTCATTTCTCTTTGTATCATTTGCATGGAGGATAGGATATGGTATCTAAGGAGGTCCTAAAGCAGAAACCTACAATCTCAATCGTGACAGTCAAAATTAGTAGTTTCTCTGTTTCTGGCCTTAAATATAAAGCCCTACCTCTTCCAGCATCTTGTCCCTGGGCTTCCAACTACTAGGACCAGATGTCATTTCTCCAGAAACTACAGCAGGCCCCTTTTCCATAAGACCAAAAGTAGCCACATTAAGAATACAGCCCAAGGCCTTGGGGATATGAAAATGAATCCCGGAGGCAAGTTATTGCCTCTACTCTTGCAGCAATGCCCACCCTGTTCCACACTCGCTCTAGATCGCCACATCTGGATACAAGGCCTGCCCCTAACCTTGGACTGCATCCTTTCCTTGCCTGTGATAAATTCTGAAGTGCCCCCTGCCACCCGAGCAATGCCTTTTATTAGGCTGGTGGAGGCTCCTTCTCCAATACCAAATGAGAAACATCTGTAATTATAAAAAGACAAGAGATTAGAGAAAGGCACTAAAGAGTGAAATTACAAAATTAATACATAATGGTCAAAAAATACATAAAGAGATAGTCTATTTCCTTGGCCAAATGCGTAATAGCTACCATTTATTGAGCATATTCCATATTTCAGGAGGTCAAAAGCCTTAAATTAATATCGCAATTTAATCATCACAAGACTCCTAAGAGGCAGGCTTATGTTTCACTTTGCAGATAAAGAACCGAGGCCCAAAGAATTTAAGAAATTTGGCCAAGATGACACACCTACTAAATGGTAGAGATGGCATATGAGCACTGGTTGGTCTAAATACAAGATCCCTCTGGCAAACCATTATATATTATACTGATTCTAGAAGCAGAAAAAACAAAATAATAAGACCACATCTTCATCAATTGTTTTCAAATCAACCAAAGAATGGGTTAATCAGAAGGTAGGGGAGTTAGGAAAAAACTGACACTATCATCAGTGCTAGACTAATATTATACTGGAACCACATCTGCCCCAGCAAGGCCAGTCTCAGTGTGGGAAAGAGTGCCTCCTGCTCTTCTAACTGCTCTCTCCCTGCACTAGTCCCTGTGCATCAAATGGCTGATTAATCACAATATGACTTCCCAAATAAAACTGTCTATAAACAGAAAATGGATCGGTGATACAAATACAACCATTTTTAGAAAGTGTGACATGGATAGTTCTCATTGTAAATTAATACATTGGAATTTTGGCTTATGCATCAGTCTCTTTTGCGTTGGGTTAGTGTGAGTCATCATCTCCAAGTCTAGTGACACCAGCAGAAGGATTAATGTTATGAACTTGTAGTGCTAAGAAGAAGACTTCTAATTATGGTGACCTAACTGTGAAAATGCTCCCTAGAGACACAGCCTCCCAGCATCTTGACATTATCACCTTTAAATTTCCAACATGATGTGTGAACTGTGGCTTGTGTTCTTTATGGGTTACAAAGGGCTTTTATATATATGTTTAAGTGTTTCTATACATAAAACTAAAGCTAAACAACATATATTGATGGATAACTATATGCCTAGAACTTATTTAAGTGATTCATGTGGATGATAATTATAATAATGGCAAAAATTCATGTAGCATTTATTTTGTGTCAAGCATGGTTCCTAATGCTTCATTTAGTTATACTCTTTTAACCATCACAATAAACATATAAGGTAAGTACTATTATTATCTGCATTTTCAAGTGAGGAAACTGAGACTTAGAGAATTTACTTGATTTGTCCAAACAGCTGGCAAGCAAAAGAACTGGAAGTTAAATGTATGACTTCTGACTTAAAGTATAACATCCTAGGAGAGTTCTGCTCAGAGCAATGCCAAAAGAAACTGTTTTAAAGCCAGTAGAGAACTAGAAAATCTGCATACAATATCTTAAATCATCTCTTTGAAAACACCAAAAGGCTACTGGGGCAATAAGAATCTATGGCCTAGACTTGGGAGAGGAGGGAAGCGGAGAGAGATGAGCTTGGATCTGGTATCCCTCCACCCCTTGAAGCAAGTGTCAAGTACAAACGGATGGCTGAGGGGTTGAAAAGCTAAGCAGTTTCAGATATGGGCCTTCCAAAGACAAGATGTCCTGTAGACACCTCAGGTTTTCACACAACCCTGGAACCTACACGCTAGAGGTAGAGGCGAATAGAAGTAAACTAGCCATCAAATAACTGAAACTCATTAGACTCTAATCGGACTAATTATCTGCCTCTAGACTAGCAACCTGTCACAAGAAAAGAGGAGGTCTTCTAACAGGGAAGATAACGTCATCTAGAAGCTCAAAGATATTCCTACAATATTTCACATGAAATATCTGACAACTAACAAAGAAACAGAAAATCCCCAAATATTGGGGAATTATACCCTATACTTCTGAATAAGACAGGCTTTAGAAATAAACCATAATGATAATGAGAAAATATTCTCAAGTGGACGCCAGTGGAAAATGACATATCCAAATTCAGGGATTCAGCTACAGATAGGCTTAAATTTATAGTTCAAAATACATATATTAGAAAAGAGAAAGAAGTCTAAAAATCAACTACCTGGGCATCCATCTCCAGATGTTAGAAAAAGAATAGCCAATAAACCCAAAGAATTTTAAAGACAGAAATGAGACATGGAAGCAAACATTATTGATATAGAAAACAATCATGCAATAGAGAGGATCAACAAACCCAAAAATGCTGGTGTTTTGAAAAGATTATCAAAATTGACAAGCATTTAGGGCAAGGAACAGAGAAGGCACAAATGAGCAACACCCAGATTGAAAACGTCATACTACCACAGATTCTACAAAATTTAATAATATCACAAGACGATATCGGAGAGAACTTTATGCTAAAAAATTTGAAAATTTACATAAAACATAGAAACTCCCATAAAAAACCAAGGATATAAAAATACAAATAGTTCTATTTTAATTAAAGAGATTTAAAAACCTTCCCACAAAAAAGTCTCCTAGCAAATTCTAGTAAACATTTAAGAAAGAAAATATTTCAGGTAATAGAAAATCAGCAAATTCTCAGTTCATTTCTGATGCCAGCATAAGAGTGATATTAAAACTTGACAAGAATATTATGAGAAAATATATCTGAATATTTCTCATGGAAATAGATTCAAAAATCCTAAACAATTAAGAGCCAATTGAATCCAAAAATATATGAAAAAATATTAATAGGTCACAACTAATTTGGGTTTATTTCAGAAATGCAAGGTTGGTCTA
The DNA here is from genome assembly GCF_021613505.1 of Equus quagga. Taxonomy (NCBI): domain Eukaryota; kingdom Metazoa; phylum Chordata; class Mammalia; order Perissodactyla; family Equidae; genus Equus; species Equus quagga. Next base: position 71,643,303 of record NC_060280.1, on the reverse strand, counting down.
ACATTTAACGATAGTCATATAATTCACACATTAAAAGAATAAAGGATAAAATCATACATTCATGCCAAGAGATACATAAAATGCATTTGATGAAATTCAATAACCATTCATTATCTAAAAAAAGAAGAAAGGGAAAAGAACTCTCAAAACAGAAATGAAAGGACATTTCCTTAGTTGCAAAAAAAACATATAGAAAACAATCACACTTATTGATACAATGCTAAACATGTTCTCTGAAGTCCAAAATAAGATAAGGATGCCAGCTATGACCACTTCGACTCAGGTTTGTACTAGAGGTCCTTTTCAGGGCAGTACAGAAAGGAAGAAAAATGAAGACACAAGGATCAGAAAGGAAAAAAATAAAACTAACATTATTTTCAAACATGACTATCCATAGAACATCTAAAAGAACCTACAAATATACTACTAGAATTAATATCTAAATTTGGCATGGCCATTGAATACAAAGTCAATGTAAATTTAAAAGCTATTGTAAATTGTTATCAATTTATATTTAGAAATAAACATCCAGTAAATAAAATGTCTAAAAAATACTATTTAAAATAGCATCAAACACCTAGGAAAAAAATCTAATGAAAAATACATCAAGACCTCTACACAGAGCATTATAAAACATTATAGAAAGATATTGTGTGTATTGTAAGATTAAGAAAACGAGTAAGTTTACTCATTTTGTGGGACACCACGTTCCTCACCATGGAGGAAGAAGATACAAATATGCAATAGGAGAAAAATAGAAAAAATGTTATATTGTTACCTTGGAAGTAGGGGTTTCAGTAAAAATTTGTGTTTTTTAGACATATTTGTTAGTTCCGTCTGCTGAAAATGGCTAGACTCAATAACAGCCCGGTAGCAAACAGTTACACCTAACACTTAAATACTGACTTCTAAGCAATTTTTTCACTAAAAGGAACAAGGCACAGGGATGGGAAAGTACAGGTGAATCAGAAACATATTTTTCTAAGAAAGACAGGAAATATTCATAAACCAAAGAAACATGAAAAAGACATAGGAGCAAGTTAGAAGGGGCTCCCACTGGCCAAATCTGGAAATTTTGAGATTCTGAATAATAAGAATAACGTATCTTAAAAAAATTGAAAAATAATGAAAGAATCCAAAAGTACATATTTATACAGCAAAAGGAAGGAAGGGAGGGAGGATGCGAAGAAGGGAGAAAGGGAAAGCTCTTCTTTACAGTAAGATGTCAACTAATAAATATGTAAAAGCTGACAGGATTTTAAAATCACTATTTTATTTGGGCAATAAGCATAAGTGAATGCTAAAACTACTGAGTAAACATTTTCTGAGAACAAGATGTTTACAATATATCAAAGTTATCTTCAGATACAACCTTTAGCTAAGTGGTCAAACTCATCGCCAGGCCCAACATTACTTTTTAGATTATTTCTTTCAAAAATATTTAATATTAATGAATTTAAACAAACATAAATGGAGATTCTACAAAAATAATTAGCAAGTACTCTTTCAATGTCAGTGGCATGAATATTAACTATGACTCCATGCTATACAGGTATGAATCTCAACATACTGCTGAGGGAAAGAAGCAAGACAGACAGAAACAGAGTTACACTGTATCACTCATTTATTTTCATTCAAAAACAAGCGAAAATAATCCACGGTGTTATAAGTCAGGAAAGCTACTTCCTTCAGGGAGGAAAAAGTGGGTGGTGATTAGAAATGGGGTGTGACGGAAAAGGGTATAGATGGAGAGGTAATGGTAGCATTCTAGTCCTTGACCTAGGTGGTAATTACACATGTGTGCTCACTCTGATAATCAATCCTGCTGCATACTTATGATTTGTGTAGTTTTCTGTATGTTTTACTTTAATAAAAATGTTTATAGTAAAAAAAATGTCTTACTATTCAATTCCTGTTTTCACTATGATTTAGAGAGAATGAGACAATGATTTTGTTGTGTTGACGTTCTGTAGAAAATTACTTTTATCTTTTAGTAGAGATGTAAAAAATGATATAGAAAGAAAACTGTCAGCTGGTAAAAGTAAAATTCTTAAATCATTCTGTCCTCTAAAATGAATGTCAACACTAGTATCATGTGGCACTAGAATACACATGGCACTACTTGGTCTAGCACCCAGAAATGACATTCTCTTCATACCTGTGCCTCAGACTGTTGCTCCTAACTTCTTTAATTACACTAAATGAGTCAATAACTTCTCCATCTGTAAAGACAAAAAGCTGCAGAAAGAAAGAAGATATTCTTCAAGTCTCTGTGAAGTTCATTTTTAAGATGCCAGAATTTGCCCTTGAAAAACCCAACTATTTCTTTCCAGAGACACTGACGCCTCTTCAGACAGGTGGGAGATCCCTAACATTCTCACATGGTCTGTTCAGGACCCTCCGAATATTCAGCACCTCACACTACTAGCTTCATCTGAGGCTTTTGAAGCACTCTAGAAAAAGAACTTCCATTGTTTACAGCATGGATCTAAGGAAGAAGAATTCTATGAAAGGCCTCTTATCTTTTTATCTTTACTACATGTTAGAAGACCCTGAATTACATACCATATTTCAACAATCCTACAATGAAGCTCAGGGCTATGGATTCTTGAGTAGGGATTTCATTCTCTCACTCCCTTTCTATTAGCTCTGCTGCAATTCTTACCTGTAGAGGGTGGCCTGGGATGGAAGATGCCCCATAAATGGTCTTGAGTGGTCTCAAGATTTCTGTGCCCCCTAGGTCAGCCTGCATAAGGTTAACTCTCCTCAGTGCCTCCTCCATTGTATGCTGATTGTACTTCACACTGTTCCTGAGAAAAACAAACACACCCAGTGACATGAAAGCTACTGGACATTGGCCAGTATGGAGTCCCTGAATTGTGATACACTCATCGTAAACAACCTTATGTGAAACCTCCAATGCCAAAGTCAATTCCGCAGTAATTCCTTTAACAAGCTAGTCCTTTCTTTATCTTTTGGATTCTCTATGGCCTTTCTAGCAACTTACGGAAAGAATGCCTCATAGGAAGATCCAAATCCATAGATGTTGAAATAACAGCCTATCGGCAAACTCTTCAGCAATAAAATCAGTGTTTCCTGAAAGAAGAGAGTATGAGGAAAGAGAGTGAGAGAGGATCCTCTCAGACACAGACCCTGCCAATCTCATTCTTGAAGGTCTGGGCCTTCACCTCCTTCATGCCTACAGCCCTCATGGCCCAAGGCTAGCCTCAGGTGGACATGTTAGCTGTAGCTCAGGTGGGGAACAGACCTGCAGCTCCAGATGGACCCTAATTTAACCCCTGAGATTTATCCCCACCTGAGCATGTGACCAGAAAAAGAAAAAAAACTAGTCTTACCTTGGCTGCCTCTATGCGCAGCTGAGATTTATCCTGTTTACTCATGGGCCCCTGCATACTTCCTGAGCAGTCCATGAGGAAGACAAATTCTCCACAGGTGATTGGTGGCTGAGCTTCTGGGATATTTGGGTAAAAACTCACCATCGCCGATGGATCTCCCATCAAACAATCTACCCAGAAAGGATAAGGGCACCGTAAGACAAAAAGGAACTCGAGAATCCTAAAGACCCAAAGAATCAATTGCAGTGAGTTACATAGGGAGCTGAGAAAACCCAAATCTAAAACACTGTTTGATCTTTATACTCTATCTGCTGGCAAAGGGTTTGAGATGACTTATAAACATATAAAAGATATAGAAGAGGAACACACACAAAAGAAAGAGGGTAGAAGTTACCAGGTGCAACCAATAATTAAAATACCATAATTGAATGCTAGTTTCCTAGCTGCTAGGCAAATGAGAGAAATACATTAAGGCAAAATGTTCCAGCACTTGCCAGAAGAATCTAGCTATTTTATTTACATAGACACCTCTTCAAAACAAATCAATGGGGAATTTATCACACAGGTTCTTAAGTCTTTAATTACAGCTTTGAAAAAAATTATGCTGATGTGGACAAATCTTATGTTGACAACTTAAAAGAGCTGAGAGTGTAATAAGTGTCATACACCAAGGAAAGTCCATCTGCTTTGGGTATGAAGCGCTTACCGATACTCTCCAGAACAAAGAAAGAGATGCACTGGGACGTGTGTTGGACTCTAATAGCATCATCCAAATGCTGGTATAGAGCAGACCCACAGGATCCTGGCCCATGTCACCAAGTTGTCAAAGCCATAGCCATGATTTAATTTTGAGGAGTAAGTGAAAACTGATGCAGGAATTGAAATGTTAGTATTGAGATAGAGATGAAATGAGAATGCTTGGGTTATATCAACCCCGGTTTTACAATTCAGAGAATATAAGAGGACATAGAATTAAACTCCAATATCTAATTTTTATGAAGTGATTCCAGGATTATAGGTTTAAATTCTCAGTAGCCCTGGGATTCAGAATGATTCCAGGACCTGGTTCAGTTTAATCTTTTAGCCATGGGGTACCCCAATAACCAAACCGGCTTCCAAATAAAATGGGTGTGGCTCAGCAAATATTTGATAGAACATTGGTCCCAAAATAACTTTTACACAATCCAGATCTCTGGACATAAGGTGGAAGAAGTAACTTTTTTTTAATGGACAAGGTGGACTCCTTTCCATTCCGAGAGACAGCTGGTCATGGCGTGACTGGCGCTGTACTGAGAAGTCACAAAGGTTGCCATGAGAATGAAATGAAATGAGTTAATATATCTAAACTGTCTGGAAAAATGTCAGGTACATAGTAAGCACTATGTATCTATTATCTACATAATTCTTATGCCTTGGCTGAAATTATTTTCAGCTTCATGAGTCTCAGCTTCCTCATTTTTAAATGAAGCATTTGAAATCCTAGCAAGCTCTTCTGCTTGTCAGCCTCAGTTGCCTCAACTCAAGAATCAAAGTAGTAATACTTCAAGATTATTTTAAGGGTTAAGTGATATAATACACCTAAGGAACTCAGTCTAGGGCTCCACTCAGATTAGACTCTTAATTTTATAAAATTATCTATAAATTTTGTTTTTATGCAATTATTTTTATTAATTTATAAATGCGATTTTTAAAAACCATCATGTTCTTAATATGGTCAGTGCATTCTAAGTTTTTAAAAAACATATTTTGTATTTTCATCATGTAGTGGTATGCTTCATTTAGCAGAAATCCAAATGGTTTTAGTGAGCCAAGCTGCCTCTTGTCATTGGTTTCTTTGTATGGATGGGAATATCACATACAATCACATATGTCACATACGATCTAGGAAGCAAGATTTGAGCTGCCCTTCTGGAAGGAATTCACAAGATTCATAAATATTGCCCCTGATGTCCCCCTGTGGCCTGCAGAGCCGGTTACAAGGAACAGATGAGGAAATATGCATAGAGGCCAAGGAAACTTCTTGAAAGGAAAGGGAAAGAGATTTCAATCCTTACCCTTTAAGATTCAACATCATAGATCTTTCTCTGGTGGATTAAAATGATCCTGACTGAAGACCAGGTCACTGTTGTAGGACTATCTCATGGAGGAACTCACCAGAAGCAAAGGACAAAACCAGGTAACTAAGGTACAAAGACAAAGAATGGGGCTTCACGGAAGAGGTGCTGGAGCCAACCTGGTTGAGGACGGGAGCCTCTAATGCTCTATCAGGGACAGCTTGCCCTGAGGAAAAATGGTAGAACATGTGAGGGCAAACTAAGGAGTTCCAATTTGAGACCTCGAGTATGAAGCTATCTTGGCCAAGCATTAACAATGAGAGAGAAGGATGGCCTGTTGAAGACCAATACAGGGAACTGTCTTCACAGCGGCTGTCGTTATAGAAGAACCTAACCCAAGCCATAGTATTTTGACTATGACTGTCCTCAAGGATGCTTCCATCCCAATAATGTGGCAAATGCTTCAGAAGTGGTGGTATCTCTCCAGTTATACTTCATGGTCCCTGCAATCCAGGGGCATGGCAACCCAGTAAGGCCCCAAGACAGCAACGGAATGTCATGGGTTACACCAGTTACAATTACAAAGAAAAGTACAGATATATTAAGGAAAACTTAGAAAATGAGAGAAATTAAAGAAAAAAACTAAATTTATTAAGAAACTAAAATTAATCTTAGAAATTAAGAAACTAGGGCCAGATGGAAAAACTCTGGAGATGGATGGGGTGATGGTTAAACAACAAGGTGAATATGCTTAAGGCAACAGAATTGTACACTTGAAACAAGTTATTTACATTAGGTAAATTTTACCACGGTAAAAAAAAAAGACAAAAAAAGAACTCCAGATGAGATTACATGTAGGTGCCATGATCAAACGATAAAAGTTATTTATTAGATAAAAAAAAGTTATGAAAGTAAACTTAGTCTTAATCACAATTACTACTGGAATACTTCCTGTGATTTGACATGTTTTTCCCAGTGCATAGGTGTGGCAACCTACCTGTATAACTTACTTTACTTTTAACTTACTACTTAAGATTCTTTGGAAACCTTTTTTCCATATCATTTCAATCTGTCAATGTACATTATTTTAGCAGCTACATAATAACTCTTCAAGTATACCTAGCATAGGGAATTTACCTACTGTAAGAGATTTTATTTTTTACTAATCTTTGATATTATTAAAATGGCAGAGGACATTTTGGCGCATACCTTTTTTTTTTTTTAAAGATTGGCACCTGAGCTAACAACTGTTGCCAATCTTTTTTAATTTTTTTTTCTGCTTTTTCTCCCCAAATACCCCGAATATCTGGTTGTATATTTTAGTTGTGGGTCCTTCTAGTTGTGGTACATGTGGGACGCTGCCTCAATGTGGCCTGACAAGGAGTGCCATGTCCGCAGCCAGGATCCAAACCAGCAAAACCTTGGGCCGCTGAAGCGGAGCACGTGAACTTTACCACTCGGCCACGGGGTGGCCCCTCGGTGCACATTTTTTACTTATACTTAGATTTATTTCCTTAGATAAGATTCTCAAAACTGGAATTACCAAAATAAACATTTATTTTGACTGACATCTATGGCCAAATTTCTTCTCAAAAGTTTGATAAAAAGTTATTTTGCTTCAAGCAATCTATAAGAGCACCAGATTCACCACACCTTTTGAAACATGAGGCATTATCACACTTGAAAATCTCTGACAATTTGAAAAGTGAAAATGTCACCTCATTATTTTTATTTTATTTTACTTTGATTTGCACACGTAGAGACCGATCATTGTCACATTTGTTTGTAAACTAGCTGTGTTTCCTCTTAAGAATTATGTCTTCTTGCCCTATGTCAAATTAACTGATGCACTTAAGTTTGCCTACAAGACATATGCACACAATATTCTTTGAAAACAACTATTTTGCATGCCATAGTGTAAGCCATTTCAATGTTTTGCCCACTACTAGATAGAAGGAAAGAAAAGAGAGGGAATTTTCAGGGTAATTCCAAGACAGGAGTTACCCCTTAGGAGGTAACTAAAAGAGAGAAAGAAAATACCTGAATCTGTTTTGGGTTTCCCCATCTCCACAGCTACACTTGGGGTATGTAGCTCACTGTAGTAAACCAGGAGTTCCACATCTCGATCAAACTTGTGTCCATCAGCCAAGGAAACCTGAGCAGGGAACAGGCAAAGGAGCCATGTTAGAATTATCACTGCTTGCTGCCTGGGGCTGAGGTCAGAGCTGAGGGCTACAGGCTTCTTCCAGAAGTGAGCATGGTCAGGAGCAGGAGCAAGAATGGAGAGAAGGCACTGGAGATTAAACACGGATAAAGAAGGAGCACACTGTGATTCCCTCTGGGTTGATATGGAAAAGTATGGAATGTTTAGGAAAGACGGAGTGAGGAACAAGGTCAGGACCCAAAGAATAAGGGCACTGGCAACAACAGTGTTCTCTTATAAATTACCTGAGCAGAAGTCTTATCATCTCCATGGTACTCAATAGGACTCAAAGGGCAGTTGGATTGGATCCTCTCAATGCCATGCTGGGAACTGATGGTGGCAACCACACTGAGTGTGTAGGGCAGGTCTTCCAAAGGGACTACAGGAGTCTTCATATTAAGGCAACTGTCTTCAGACCATCCTACAAAAAGTTACCTTAGTTCTGTTTTCCCTTCCCACACTTTTTAGCACCCCTACAACCTTGAGGAGGTTTCCCCAATTATCTTACCAACCACTAGTATTCAAAGGGAGAGGATACTCACCAGAGAGACAGTATCGAGGATTCAGGATAGCTGGGAGCACGTAGCGCAGGGCTCCATCTGCTTCCAGGGGCAGCTCCTGTACATACTTCAGGGTGAGTGCCACCTTGGATCCAGGGTGGAGGTTCCCCACATTGCAACAGAAGACATCCCTGGAGCACCTGTCCTCCTCCAATAGGAAGGCTTGGTGGCCCTGGCTGATGGCATTCTCATAGTTGGTGTGGGCCTAAGGAGAACGGAAAGAAAGGTGGTCTCAAAGGTGACATGGCTGATGAAGAAACAAGTGGTACAGAAAACAATGATTGGGGGGGAGGGACTGTGATTGGTCTCACCAAATTCACAGCTATACTTTGAGCTTCTCTGATTGATTTTTCCCTCCAAATGATTTTAGGAAAATAGCGGTCATAGGGGAGTGGAGGAAGAGCATCCAACATCAGCAGTTTTGTGAAGCTGCATTTGCTAGAGGTCCTAAAGAGCATGCACTAAAGAAATAAGAAGGGAGAAGATAATGTACTCATTCCTATTACCTTCATCTTGTCCTGTAATTCTGCCATAATTTTCTTCCCATCCACCATGGCCTCGAAGCTGTAGACAGCTGAGTCTTCATCCATGGGGAAGACAAAGAAGGCCTCCAAAGGAACTTTCTCCTCATTCTCATAGTTTAAGGTAGCAGACACACCAGCCACAAACTCACAAATGGACAAGGTCACAGAGATGCTCTTGAGTGGCACTGGAAATAGACCAGAGTTCAAGAGTTCAACAAACATTAACAGAATGCCTCCTGCAGGCATGGCATTACATTAGGTGCCAAAGATTCGATGGCAAGTAACAGTCACCAATGAGGCTTACCTGGCTCTTCTCGCCGGGTTAGGAGGCCACAGGGGTGCACCATGGTGACACAGGGTTACTGTGGAAAAGACATGTCATGAACAGATGACATGTTAGGGATTATCTATTCAAATACTAATATCTTATGTACTTTTGTCTTGCATAAGAATATATCAGAGGGTTAACAATGGACATAGGAAGGAGGAAGAAGCTGAAAAGAAGGAGACAAAGATGCCAATGGTAAGATCACTTCCAAATGCCAGATCCAGGTGGGAAAGCTGTAAGATTCACTAAGTATCAAATAAACAGGAAATCTGTGACACCTCGTGAGATTGGTTCAAACACCAGTTCTTTTTCAAAAGTATATTTAATATACCGCTCTTTAGGTACATTGAATAAGTCTAATTAACTTAACACCTCTGAACCTCAATATTCTCTTTTTAAAATGAAAACCATAATACCTATATGTCGTATATGCACGTATGAATGAATATATGTAAAGTCTCTAGCAGAGAGCCTGCCTACAGGAAGCATTTAATCAATGATGATTGACATAAGTGTTGTTCCTGTTATTGCTGTTACTGTTGTTAAATAGAGCCTGACTGTTACTTTGGATCATGGTATTCAGAGACCTGCATGTAAGAAGCTGCCTGATCCAAAGGGGATCCCTGCAACTTAGATCACTTACCTTGTCACTTTTCATTTGAGGCGCATAATTGAAACCACTGTTTGTTGCTTCCATCCAAGATACTCTAATATAAGTACAAACACCATACATGCAACATGTCCTCTATTTTAAATCAGGTCATACTAAACATATCTTCCAAATTTTATTATAAACTTAGACAACCATTTCATGTGATATGGGAACAAAGAGACAAAATTATCTACCTAGATTATGATTTAAATTATGATTCTTTAATCCAGAGAATCAATAGATGGGTCTGGTCTTACTCATTGGCCTTACTACCACTAGAAGCTGCCCGCTGACCATTCTGAACTGAATCATTTGTGAGCTTGCCTCTCCCTGTTCTGTCAAAGGGTGACCTGAGCTGCAATCTACAGCATCAATGAAGGGGACTTTCACCCAAAATACAGCTTTACGAATTAAAATGGAATTACCTGGTGCACAGAGAATGCTGAAAAAAAGTGAAACTAATGTCCTTATCTAGAGTCTCCGGAGCAGATGAGTCACTGGGAACCACAACCTTCACTCAGGAACCTACAGGCCAGTAAAACATGTGGACTCTTGAGAAAGGCAAGCTTCTTTCCTAGAAGAACACTCCCCTCAAGGATACTGAAGCTTTTGGCAGGACTCTTTCTAGGCCCTCAATGCTCATCCCAATCACCATTTAAAACATCACACCCTACCCCAATCCAGAGCAATGTCTATGTTGCTCATCCATTTGATGGAAATAATGTTTCTTATACACCATGCCCTGTCCCCACAAATCAATGCCAACAAATCAGACTTTTTGTTCTGTGACTGTTTTTATTTTGAGGAATTGAATAAAAACTGAGAGTGGCAACATGGCTCACATTTGATAGAAACACTGAGGGCAGTAGTGGCTGTAGGCAGAGAAAAGGCTGCTCAGGAAAAGGGTTTCCATGAAGACAGTTGACTGGGGTAAGTTGTCTGGTAGAACAGGGGGAGTGGGGGAGGGAAGAATTTCTAATAACATCAGCAGGGAGCTTAACGTAGAAGGTCACAGGACACAGGGATACAACAGCTGAAGAAATTGTCTCAGGCTACCAAATGGTGCTCTGAGGCTCAGCAGGACTCACCAGGATGGCTTTCAGGTGAGCTGACAGAAGCAGAGGGGTGTCTCCTACAAAGAAACAGCCTTACTTCCTGATTCTAACCCCAGGACAAATCCCTCACTGAGGGAAATTTGCTGCTCTGCACCCTCTCCCTGACCCTTCCCAGTACAAACTAAGCTGGGTCAGAATTAGTTCTCTGTCCCTCAGGATGCATTTCGGAAATGCACCTAGCAACAAGTAGGCAAAGTTGGCCACAGCAGCTGAACAGGTCAAAGGCTTGAATCTGAGGCAGCTGGGAAAATAGAGGGCGACTCACTGAGCCAGAAGGGCTGGTGTTACGTGGACCCTCAGACATCCAGGAGTCCAGGCCCAGCACTGTTCAGCCACACCTGGGGGAGGAAGGGGCAGGGTGGCCCAGCGCACCACACCCCTGCAGCCTGTTGCAGGGGAGAAGTGGAGAACCTGGTGCCCAGCCAAGCAGGCGGTTTGTTTGTGGAATGGGGCTTGGATAGAAACCGAGAATGATTTAATCCCTACATTTTGAGTCCTAGATTTTCAGCGTCCAAGTGTTAACAGAAGGGATCAGAGTCGGTCCCTTAAATTTCCATATAGAAGAGCTGAGGGGGCTACAATAAGATCGAGGTTGGGGGAAGCGGAGTTTGAAGCTCCATTTCCACAACATAAAGTTACATAAAACTGAGAAAACATCAATTGTCCGTATGAAAGAAAGAAATGTTAAGTAAAAATAAAGGAAAGTAGGAAGAGGAACTTGGAGATTATTAGAAGATGGCTAAATCCCCCTTCCACCCCCACCTCCCCCCACAAAATTCCCTTAAACTGCCAAACTGCAGACACCCCCCCGGGGATTGCACCCCAGGACTAAATTCCCCGCCCCTTGGGCTTGCAGTTTAAACAAACCCCGAGAGATTTGGAGATGGAGAAAGCGAGTTAGAATGGGCGGGTCCAAGTCCTCAGAGGTCAGGGATGGGATCCAGCCCCAGCGCGGGCAGCCTGGTCACCTACCTTCCGCTGTAGGTCGGAGGCTCGGAGTCACAGCGAAGAGAAAACAGCTGCAGTCAAAATTTCCAGGAAGGCCCTCCCCCTTCTAGGGACCGTTTATAAAGTAGCGATTACAAGACTAAGGGATCGACGGGAAATTCTTAAACAATTAGTCTAACATTCGCTCTTCTCTGGATCAACGGAAAATTCTTCCACCCTGGAACTATTGCTTTTTCCTTTGCCTGTTCTAGGCTAGGGAGCAATCAGAGGATAGGCAAAGGGAAGGTATTTTTTTTCTTCAAGTGAAAATGCTGTAACAGTAACATCGACAATGACTTCAAAAACTATGCATTTCTTGGGTCTGCCTGGTTACATTTAGTGGTTACATTTGCAGGCTCAGCTTGGGGGACCTGGGTTTGCAGGCCTGGATGCCTGTCGGGGAGCTAGCACCAATCTTTAAGTCACGCTGTGGAGGCATTCCGTATGAAATAGAGAAAGATTATCACAGATGTTAGCTGAGGGACAATCTTCCTCAAGCAAAAGATGAAGATTGGCAAGGGATATTAGCTCGGGGCCAATATTCCTCACAAAACAAAAACAAAAACCCTTTCTGTAATAGACTAAATCACAAAGGGCTTAGTGTGTATTACCCACTGCTAATAATACTGCGTGGTAGGCCCTGAACTTTATGGGCATTATATTATTGAATCTTCATCTCTAATTTGAGTCATATGTCCCCTAGATTGTATCCTCCCTACAGCATAGGGTGAAGAGGAGGAGGATCCAGGGCAATACCCACAGGATCCAAGTCTTCCAGTCATGTGTCACTTATGGGTTTGCCATCAAGATTATAAAACCAAGTTTTGGAGGGTAACAATGTAAGTAATTGAGATCTGTGCTCATTTTTCTGGCTAAAGGACACTGGAAGTGATCAGGTTTCCTATGTTTTCTTTATTTTGTTTTCCTATTAAATCTCAGGCTTTAAAAAGATGTCAAATTGCTGCTGAGAATCTGTACAGGGTAAAGAAAATACGATATGTATAGAAGACACAGCTTGATTTTGGTCTCTGCGATGTATTCATTCTGCCACATTTACTCACTCTGAGTTTGTTCTCTTTTTTATGAAATGAGCTAATGCCATACCTACCTCCCTGGGTTGTATTTAAAAATCCAATGGGTCTTAATGGATGTGAAAGTAATGGATATGTCTACACACACACACACACGCATATATACCTATATAATAAAGCACAATATAAGCAGAAATTCTATTTTATCATTATTTGACCCTAGAATTATGTTCTTTACATATACCAAGCTTAATTATGAGAGGGAATGATCCTTTTCTCTTGGTAGAAATTATGTCTAGCATTGTCTCTCTCAGCTATAATGTTTTTCTCTTGGCTGAAGTATCTGGGCAACAAGAGTCAGAAGCTGGAAAAGTGGGCAGAGTTCGTCACCTGATCCAGCTGGACTAAAGAGATTAGAACTAGATGTCTGCCACAGACCAGACAAGGCAGTTTGGTTGGAAGGAACCGAATCAGGAAACATACATAATGTGCCGGTTAGTGGAAAGATAATTATATGAAAAGTCTCTGAACCTGGCACTATGAACACAATTAAACTGATCTTTATAGCTATTAAAATATGAATGCATTTTATTTATCTGTTTATTCATATTTTGTTTAAAAACAATAAGTAATTTCATCTTTTCATATAAACTATTTAATAAACCCAATGATCAAACTTTTGAAAGAGAAACATATAATGCATTCTTTTAATCAACGTATGTTTATTGGGCTTCTACTATATGTAAGGCATTGTTCTAGACATTGACATTATGGCAATAGCAAGACACAAAAATCTTTACCAACCTGGAGCTTACATTGCAAGGAAAAGAAATATTAAAAAAAAAAAAAAACAAGAAAATAAGCAAAAGCAAAATCTGGTAGTGAAAGTGCTTAAAGAAAACAGGATAAGTAGTGTAACAGAGAATGAAGAGACTACTTTAGATTAGGAGTCTCCGTTCAAACATCTGTCCTTGTGCCTTAATGTTGCTTGCTAAGTATTCTCCAATATTCCTTCTCAAGTTTAGTCCAAGTTTAGTCAAGTCTGTGGTCATTCAGAATAAAAACATTTCCCAGCCTCCTTTAATTTAGATGTGACCTCATGACTAAGTTCTGGCCCATGGGATGCAAGGAATGTGTGCAACACAATATTGTACCCTTTCAAGGAGAAGAGAATGGTCTCCCCTACTCACTTTCCCCTCTTCCTACCTACTGGTGAGAATGCAGATATATTCTGAGCCATGTTGGACCATGAGGACTAGGGCAATAAGTGAAAGAATAGAGAAGCAACAAGCTAGAAGGATCCTAAATCCCTGAGTCTTTCATGAAGTAGAAATGCTATATTAGCACAGATTTTTACATGAGAAAGTAATGAATTTCTCTATGATTTGTAACAGCTATTTGGGCTTTGTGCCACACAAATTTTATCCTACCTAATATACCTGATTATGATCAATAAAAACAGTAAAGTTTTATCCCTGAGCTAAGATTTATGCCAATCTTCCTCTATTTGGAAGATTGTAGCCACCACGGCACGATTTGACGAGCAGTATGTGAGTCTGTGCCAGAGATCTGAACCCAGGAACCCTGGGCCACTGAAGCAGAGTGTGTGAACTTAATCACTACACCACTGGGCCAGCCGCCAAAAGAGTAAACTTTTAAGAAAATTATCTTCTTCTGAATATGAAAAGCATATTTGCATAAAAGAGAGAGATCTGTGCATTATTAGAACAGTATCCAATTCACTTCAGCACCCATCAATGTAACACATATGCCCTCATTTATGCCAGTGTATGTTGGTCGTAGAATGCTGCTTATTTTCATCCAGTTCTGGGAGTCATTTCCTTTTCTGAAAAACAGTTATTTGTGTTATCACGTAGAATACTCAGCACTGGTTCAGAACAGGCTGTCAATAAGTTGTTTTGCTCATCCTCTCATTTCCTGCTGTTCTCTCTCTACATTTGTTCTCATGGAATTTTATCAAAGTCTCCTATTTGGTTTGTTCTCTCTCCTCTGATGTTTCCATAGCAATTCCTCTAAGACTTCCTACTGTTCTCATATTTCAGCCCTTTATGTGTTCCTAAAACTTACAAACCTTCAAGTAAATAAATGCCCCTAATGTATAAAATTGTTTGATTAATGAATAAATACGTATAAATACTCATGTTTATTTATACTGTTAAGCCTTGTGATTGCTATCCACTAAAGATATTGTAAGATAGATTTCAAAAAGATCAAATAAACGAATGCCCAGAAGAATACACCAGTCTTATAAGCTTTTATTACCAGACCTATTCATGGTAACAATTATAATTAATAGATATTTTGAAAATTATTTTATTGAGGTCATATTGGCTTATAACACTTTGTAAGTTTCAGGTGTACATTATTATATATCAGTTTCTGTATAGACTGCATCGAGTTCACCCCCAATAGTCTAGTTTTTATCCATCACCATACATATGTGCCCCTTTACGACTTTCACACCCCGCCCA
Source organism: Equus quagga (assembly GCF_021613505.1). Lineage (NCBI taxonomy): Eukaryota > Metazoa > Chordata > Mammalia > Perissodactyla > Equidae > Equus > Equus quagga. Next base: position 71,628,001 of record NC_060280.1, on the reverse strand, counting down.
CCCCGTCCCCCTCTGGTAACCACTAATTTGTCCTCCTTATCCATGTTTGTTTATCTTCTAAATATGAGTGAAATCTTATGGTGTTTGTCTTTCTCTGTGTGGCTTATTTCGCTTAGAATAATTCCTTCAAGGTCCATCCATATCGTTGCAAATGGCACAATTTTGTCTTTTTTATGGCTGAGTAGTATTCCACAGTAAAAAAAATAGGCATCATGTTTATATGATCACCAGTAGCATGCACACTTTATGTTTGGAGAGAGAACATGAAAACCAGATTCAACAGAAACTTATCTTAGATGGATGGATACTAGATAGGATGGAGTAAAAAAAACATATCTAGCTAATATGTACTGAGTTCTTAGAAACCAGTGCTAAGTATTTTACATGTTAAGACAAACAGCTTTAATTTCAGACAGTAATAATGGCTGTCATCACAAAGCCACTTAGCTGTTTGTCAGAAATTCCTTAGAAGACGCTGATCATTGCTTAAAATTAACAGTTGTCATCAACTATAAGCAAATATACTTTGGGCAAACTAGAAGCATAAATAAGTGCAAAAGGAGATAGGCAAGGTGAAGCTCAGAGGTTTAAATCTCTGAGAACTAGTAAACAGCATACTTTGCTCATCCAGAGGGTCAAAAATTGTAGAGAAAACTAGGAATCAGGTTCTGATTTATTAGGATCAACTTGATTCTGCCATAGAATCAAGTCTGTGAGCTTTAGGTTCAAAGAACTAGGGCTCAATTCCTATCTCTACTACTTAGTTGTATAATATTGGGATTACACAAAACAACTTCTCTGATGTTCTCATCATTTGTAAAAAGGACTAATAATACCTACCTTAAATGCGTATTGTAAGAATTACCTAAAATAAGATTTTTTAAAGTCATCGCTCAGAAGTCTTTAAATGTTAGGTCCACTTTCCTTTTCTTGCATTGGCCTGGTTGAATCCAGAGATTCTGGAAAATTTTACTTTCATTCCATAGAGAACAGGCTATTATTATGAAAAGGACTCTGAGATTTCTTATATTTTTTTCTGACTCTATGAATATTAATTGTTTTGTTTCATTTTGGTTTGGTTTGTCACTGTAATTACTACTAGTTAAAACAAAACAAAGCCAACCAAATAGAAAAAAACAAAACAGAACAAAACAATCATCTTAAAATTAGGAAGGGAAGAGAAAAGAAAAGAAAGAAAGATTCTAACAATGAAGAGAAATCTATGTATCATCCGATTTCAATAAAAATCATAGGGGTAAGTAGCATGTTTCAGTAAGTTTATAAAGCATAATTTCATTTAATCCTTGAAATCTTCCTAAGGAATATTATTATAACTACATTTTACAAATGGCAATATTAAGGTTCAGAGAGGACCATTGACCTGCACAAGGACATACAGCTAATGAGAAAAAGACTTGTTTTTCACTCCCAGAATCTTCTGGCTCCAAAATGGTACTCTTTTCATTATGTTCTAATTTCTTCTACAATGGTAAAAGGGAAGGGAATAGGTTGAAACAGGAAAAATGACAGATAATTAGGCCAAATCTCTGAGATCTATAGAGAATGAAAGGGGTCCATCAAATGTCTATCAAGAATAGAATAATAGGGTGGCCAGGGGGAATCCACAAGCTCTTTGATTACCAATTCTTTTAAAGATTATCTTGATTATTGTGTACTATTTTCTTACTCATAAACTCTCTCAACATCCAGCATTTAATTGCTCCCTATACTTAGAGGGCTCCTGCTCCTTGAGTCTTGGGATATATTATGGATCGGGCTCCCAAAGCACTAGAGATAATTTAAATTCCTACAAAGGTAGGACATATTTTTACCTATGTTAACTCTGAGAAAATCACCATAAGTGATAAGGTAGCCATCATATATACAGCATCCTCTCTGGTAATTCTGAATGAAAATGACCATTTGGGGTCTGCAGTTAGAGAAACCAAGTCGATTTCCATGGTACCTAGGAAAGAGAGAGTTTTGGCATGGAGACCCTAAGAACTCTATAGAAGAAACTGAAAAGTAGGGGAAAAAACATTTGTTTTCCATAATTGAGCCATAACTGAGTCAGTCATGACTCTTGACAGTGCTCAGAGCACTCTGGAGTCTGGGTATCGAGGATTGTTGTAAGAAGTCACAACTAAGGGCTTCTTTCTCATTTTATGTAATGACTAGAGTCATTGCCTCCATTCACTCTATCAAACAGCATAAGGGAATGCATTTATTTATTCTTTTTTGGTTTATTAAACATTAATTCAGCATCTGTCATGTTCCAGGCACCACACTTAAGTTGCTTAGGATTAAAAATATTAGAAACATTTTCATTTATCTTTCCTTCCCAAGTTCTCTAGCCCTCCCCTTACCCAATAGACTGATTCTATAAAATAAAGACCCAGAGAATATGGCAAAGACAGAAATCTCATAGCAGGTAGAAGCAGTAAAAAGATTGTAAATACTTATACCATATTTTTTTATTTCCATATAAATGTATCTGTGTATAAATGGATGATTGAAACAGTGTTCCCTCAAATGTTAAAAATGGGTAATCTAATTTTGAGCGATTTTTCCTTTCTTCATTATATTTTTTCTGTGTCTCTTTCACGATTTTACAAAGAGATTGTAACACTTACTTTTTTAAAAAAGCTATTTTCAAGAGAATAAAAAGGACATATAAGAATGGGATCAAGTGAGGCTAATTATCTGAACTACAGAGTTTTAAGGAAAAAAAATCCAGAGCAATTATTTAGGAGAAAGAACTGAGTGGTCATTTCTAAAGCTAATGCTATTATATTATTTATAAATTACCCCTAAACTAATTTCTAATAAAATGTTCTTTTCCCATAGATTGAGGTTCTATCATTCCCATCCTCATTTTGGCGCTATCATTTGTCAGTTCTACTCTTCTAGGTGTTTGCAGAAGATATCTGTGTAGGGGCCTTACCTGATCATTAGAACTGAAATCTGAGTCTCATTGTATGTTCAGGTATAGAAACTTAAAAAGCAAAAATAAAATTCTGTTCTTATGTCATCAGATTAGGCTAAAGTAGGGCATTGAATATATACATTGATAGCAGTGTTTCTCTGAGCTAGTGATTATCCTTTCTTCTTTTTTTTTTCACCAAACATCTAAAAATTCTGTAGCCCATCGATCTTTCCTTATTTGTCCCCCCAAATGTTTTCTAACTCCCTCCAACCACTCTCCCCACTGTAGCTAGATTTGTTTCTTCATACCCCTCTCTTCCACAATACATTCAAAGGCAATGCTGCTAAAACACTCTTAGTTTTTTAAAGCTCCTAATATAGAGAACATATCCTTGAAAATGACCAACCAGACCCTGAGTAATCATTTTCTTTTCAGCCTCTCAAGCTTTATCTCACAACTCTTTTCCTCTGTTTCCTCAAGTTTATCAAATGTGCTGTGCTCTTTTGCAAAGCCTTTGCACATGCTATTGCCCCTGCCTAGAATGTTTTCTGTTCCCCTCCCTGTACTCTTACTCACTCTTCACATTTCAGCTGGGATAACATTTTCTCAGGGAAGTCCTCCCAGACCATCCAGGAAGACTACCTAGCCACACAAATTGTGATGTGAGTACATATTTACTGACATGAAAGAGGAACATGAGTGAACTAATTAGGGTACAAATACGATATCATTATAATTTTTAATCTGTTGAACTTTTCTTCTCAGCATCTACCACATTAAATAATTATATATATATATATATATATATATATATGATTATTTGATTAATGCCTTTCTTCTGCTAGACTGTAAATTCCTTGAGGGCAGAGCTATGGTCTAGTTTCTCTTCACCAGAACATAGCAATTTGGGCACATCACAGTAGCTGCTAATAAATTTTTGAGGAAGGAATGGATGAACTCATTGAAGCTTCTAATTCATTCACGTCACTTTCTCTCCTCTTTTCAGCCTTTTCTTGTTTTACTTAGATTCTTATCTAGCTTAGATGTTTTGACCATTACTGTAAGTAGTTCCAAATTACTCAAATCCTTTCCTCCATTCTGTCTCCCTGCCCAGTCTTCAGGGAACCCATCTGCCTACTGCCTGCACCCATACTGCTAGGCTTTCTTAGAGAAAAATCACAAGCCAGGCAGTTTAGCAACACCGTAAATTCATTATCACTACCTTAAGTGTTTACTAGCTATCCTGTTACTCTTCTTTATTGGAATTCCATTCATGCCCTATTGGAATGACTGTCGATATGGGGTTGGTGCCTAAGAATTTTAGTCTAGTCTTGAGTTCTGCCTAATGAAGAATCAAAATGGGATTCACTAGCAAAGCAAGGACTAAAAGATCAGCAATATTTTAATATCTCCCATCATGAAATTCTCTGCTAAACTTAGTGGAAAACGTGGCTTAAATTGAGTCCAGGGGGAGACTCTTCCTCTTTCCTGGCTAAAGTGGAGACAGCCAGACCTGTAGAACAGGAGCCACCTGATTTATCTGCCCAGTCACAGCAGGGAAAGCTGAAACCAGGAGAGAAGGAGAATGGCTTTCTTCTCCGACTAGTGAGCCTTATTCCTCACTCTCTCTCTGTCTCATACCGAGAACCTAGACCAAGTACATCATTCTATCATTTAGTTTTCTATATGAACTTTCTATCAAGCATGGTGCTTATGCATTTCAAACCTTTTTGAATAAATATTAGTCTTTAATAAATTAAATTTCCTAAAGGGTGAAATGCTTTGTTGTATGATCACTTCTTTAATGTGCCCTTCATCTGTTGAAGAAAATAAAAATCCTGAATACATGGTTTGCTGAGTAAAATGTAAATTAAACACTAACTTAAAAAATTATATTTTATTAATTATAAATATTTTCTATATTCAAGACAGATCTAGAATCTACATTTAACCCAACTTGGGTACAAAGGTTTAGTTATGCAAGGTGAAGAAGTTCTAGAAATCTAACGTATAGCATGTTAGCTACAGTTAACAATACGATACTGTATTGAATATTTGAAATTTGCTGAGAGGGTGGGCTTTAAGTGTTTTACCACAACAACCAAAAAAGATTACTGTGAGATGATGGATATGTTAACCAGCCTGATTGTGGCGATCTTTCCAACATGTATACACATATCAAAACATCAAGTTATACACATTAAACATATACAATTTTTATTTGTCAATTATACCTCAGTAAAGCTGTTGAAAACAGACGATGGGGGCTGGCTTCACGGCCAAGTGGCTAAAGTTCTGTGTGCTCCGCTTTGGTGGCTGGGTTTGCAGACAGGTTTGTGGATCTACTCAACTCATCAACCGTGCTGTGAAGGCATCCCACATACAAAGCAGAGGCAGACCAGCACAGATGTTAGCTCAGGGCTAATTTTCCTCAAGCGAAAAAAATAGAGGAGGATTGGCAATGGATTTTAGCTCAGGGTGAATCTTCCCCACAAATAAATAAATAAGTAACAGAGGGATGGATGAAAGCTGCCTTTACGGGTTCAGCTTCAAGGTCAAGAATTAACGGTTCAGTTGTCTGTTGCTATATAAAATGCAATCATAAAACTTAGTGGCTTAAAATAACAATTTATTTTTATAAAAAACAAATTGAAGCTTTGCCTAAAAAATACAGATAAAATACAATTTACCATTATGCTTTTCTTGTGTGTGATAAGTCTGGAACATCTTTACACTTTCTGGAGGAAATTAAACACGAAAATAAGAAAACTTTCTGAGTTATTTTGTTAGTCTGTCCTATTGTGGTCTGATCACTCTTTGTTCTGTAAGAAGTATCATCACTGGAAACATCTGACCTTTTGAGAATGTAGATTTGTGTTTACACTGTGACCATGATATTAGTTTTGCACATGCCACCTGATTCTAAAATGTCCGGTTGGACATCTAAAAGAATCCATGTCATTTTCACCTGAATAAATTTTTACCAGACCAAGGTAAATTTAATAGTATTTTATTTCCTTGTGAGAAGTGTATTTATCATCTTATTTGGCTGTACAAACTATTTTTCAAGTCAGTCGTCATGCTTAAAAACATTAAAAGTAATCAGGGATGACTAGGATGGTAGAATCAATAACTTTTATAATCTTTTATCATTAGTTAATGGTGCAACAGAAACATTACTTCTAATTTTTAAGTCATAATTCCAGATATATTTGGAATAGTATAACTCCTTAGATACTGAAACTTGATGATCAGAAACTTTATGTCCAAAAGTCCTAAAGAAGAGGCCAAATCCCATTTCCTTTCAGAGTAGCTTCATAATTTGGGGCTAGTTATTTAAATTCTTTGATCCTAATTTTCCTCATCTGTGAAAGACTTCATCAGTGTTCTTTGAGGTTTAAATAAGACTGTAACACCCTCTTTTCCTCTCAGATAGAGTCTAAGTTTTTTGAGCAGAGGGACTCTCTCGAACTTTCTGGCTCTCCTGGCAAATAATTAATGTCCTGTCTGACATAATTGGTACTCAGTATTAGCTGGAATAAATGAATCTATGTATGCATAAATAAGCAAATGAATGAATGTATTCAATAAGGAATTTGGTAATCCACTTTCCTCAAATACTTATTGAGTATGCAAGGCATTTAACTCAGAAGCTTGAACAGATACCAAGTAGTCTAGGACAGATACTTCAAGTGATAGCTTAAAATTCCTTTTGACCTCTCTGCATATTTCTTCCCCCATTCTCCTGGCAATGGGCCTTTCCCCTTTGAAGAATTGCCCATCTCCATTCAACTGTCCCCGAACCCTGGCCACAGAGGTAAACATGTGACCCAGTCAAGGAAACCAGATTTGGATCTTGATCTGGGGTACACAGAAGCCATAGGCAGCTGAGGCTGAATCATGTGATGGCAGCGCCCTGAGGCTGCTCCATACGTTCTTACTGCTGAGACACCTGGACCTGCCCTAGTTCCCACTCTTCAATGAGCCTAGATTTTCATACATTTATTTAATTCTCTCAACTACCCCAGTTACTGTCCCTTGCAATAAGTCAATCACATTGGTACAATGTGGTAAAATAACATAATTTATTCATAAAACAACACATAAATATGAAAAAGCATTAAATATGAAACTATACATATAAACACATATGATAAGTGTGCCAAAGCAATTATTATACCACTGAAGTATATTTTATAAAGGAAATCACAAAAGTTTTAATCTTTAATCAGTTTCCTTCTCCCTCTCATTTCTAAGGTGTAATTATACCCAGTAGTTAATCACTCCCTGGCTCAGTAAGAGCCCTGACTTAGGGGATTAATACCCAAAGGGAAACCAAGGTTATTTAAAATCTCCTGTGTTTGGAAATTATTGCACTTCTTGGAGTTGGAAAGGAAATTACTGTAAGGGAGCTTAAGCACATTTAGATTTGTGACACTCTATTTGAAAGTGACTGAAAAAGAGAAGAATTCAAGATATTTCCCTGCAGAGTTCAGGCTGGTAATGATTTAGGCAGGGGAGGACTCCTTCCTTCTGCTGGATTAGGAAAGGAAAACAACATTCAAAGCACCAGCAAGTGATGTTCCCTTTTTGCCATGTAAGCACCCAAATTTTGTCTTTCACTTTTATTTTATTTTGGCTCTCATTCCATCCTCTCACAATTAAAAAAATAAAAAGAGATAGATAGGGTTTTAGGCAATAGAACTGATAGATTGATCTATAATTTACAGATCTGACTGTGTTGGAAAATTTTTAAAAAGTAGAAAAAGAAATCAAAATTTTTCAAAATATGGAAATTAGAAATGAGTCTCTACGACTCCTACCCATGTGAATTTATAATAAAATTGGGCAATTGCTTAAGTTGGATCTGCTTAAACTATTACAGATTTTGGAGTCAGAAAGGGGACTATCAGTTACTCATTGTACAAATTCAGGAAAATGGAGACTACCTGTTAGTCACATGTAGTAAAATCCAGAGCTTATGGGACCTGTTAATGTAACTTTTTGTTCATTAAAAGCTATCGAAGACCCTTCTTTTGGCTACTTTGTCAATGCTGACCAGCATACCAAGGAAGGCGAAGTGGAAAAGGTTCTGTATCTTTTCTAAGCATGGCTTCTATGATCCTAAATGATTTTTGGAGAGTTACTTTAACCAAATTGTCTTAGATGAATATAAGAAACTTGGATGGAAACTTATTTGTTATAAAAACATTGAGTCTTTATATTTATCCATTTAGAATCACAAAGTATATTAAGAATTAATGCGATTTAGTAATGTATATGATGAATGGAAGCTAGGAGGTTGGTCATGTAAGGCCTCTTAGTGATATTGTAAAAAGGATCATTTGTAAATAGAAACTGCACTGCAGAGAGACATCCAGTATGGAGAGAAGCAGGCAAATCAAGACAATTCTAACAGGAAGCACCACTCTCTAAAAATCTAGATCATTTCATCCTTTTCCATTTCACCAGTTCAAACACATGTAATTTGCATACTAAATTTAACCACAAATTTCTTTTCACAGACACACACGAGTTGATTCTTCCATAAAAATGAGAAATCACACAATGGTGACTGAATTCATCCTGCTGGGAATCCCTGAGACAGAGGGCCTAGAGACGGTGCTTTTTCTCCTGTTTTTATCATTATATTTATGTACTCTCTTGGGAAATGTGCTCATCCTTACAGCTATCATCTCGTCCTCTCGGCTTCACACTCCCATGTATTTTTTCTTGGGAAATCTCTCCGCGTTTGACCTGGGTTTCTCTTCAACAACTGTTCCCAAGATGCTGTTATACCTTTCAGGGCAGAGTCAAGGTATCTCTTTACAGGGCTGTGTGTCCCAGCTCTTCTTCTACCATTTCCTGGGCTGTACTGAGGGTTTTCTGTACACAGTCATGGCTTATGACCGCTTTGTTGCCATATGCTACCCTTTGAGATACATGGTCATAATGAACCACAAGGTCTGCTTCATCTTGGCCACAGGGACCTGGATAGGTGGCTGCGTCCATGCCATTACCCTAACCTCCCTCACCTTCCAATTGTCCTACTGTGGCTCTAATGAGGTGGGCTATTACTTCTGTGACATACCTGCAATCTTACCTCTAGCCTGTGGTGATACATCTCTAGCTCAGAGGGTGGGTTTTACAAATGTTGGTCTTTTGTCTCTCATTTGCTTTTTTCTCATCCTTGTTTCTTATGCTAGAATTGGGATCTCCATATCAAAAATTCGCTCAGCAGAGGGCAGGCAACGAGCATTCTCCACCTGCAGTGCACACATCACTGCAATTCTTTGTGCTTATGGGCCAGTGATCATCATCTATCTACAGCCCAATCCGAGTGCCTTGCTTGGTGCTACAGTTCAGGTATTCAATAATCTTGTAACCCCCATGTTGAACCCACTGATCTATAGCCTGAGGAACAAGGATGTAAAATCAGCCCTGAGGAATGTATTTCCTAAAAGAGGTTTGGCTCTGAAAAATAAGTGAGAAACTCTAAAACTTTGCTGGACAAAGTTTGTTTCTCCATTTCTTAGGACAAATTCTCATCTGCAGCTTCCACGACATGTTGAAATTAAATGTACTCTGAATAAATATACCACTTAAACTTGCTAACTTTTAAAATATATGTCTGTTTTCATATTTCCCTGTTTCATAATAAAATCTAATTAATGGAGTCATTTAGCAGATATTGAACTGATTCTTACACTGCATGGATGCTCTCCCAGCAGCATCATTCTCCACAAAGCATTTCTTAGTTCTTTAAATCTTCCAAAGAGTTAAGAGAACTTATTTTCTTTCTCATAATCTCAGTTAAAAGTGCATTCATGTGCCAGCCCTGGTGGCACAGCAGTTACCTTCACGCACCCTACTTCGATGGCCCCTGATTCACTGGTTTGGATTCTGGGCACAGACCTAGCACCATTTATCAAGCCATGCTGTGGCAGGTGTCCCACATATAAAATAGTGGAAGATGGGCACAGATGTTAGCTCAGGGCTAATCTTCCTTGAACAAAAAACAAACAAACAAGAAAATTCATTCATATGTGTCTAGAGTGAAGAGAGAATGGAAAAAAATTTCGAGAGAGCCTAGCTTAGTACAGAATAGAATAACTCAATATCCTTTTTTCTCGTAGAGTATAATCTCCAATTTTCTGCCAATAAGCACCAAAACTCAAATTCATTCAAGTAATATTTAAAGTAAGATCTTTTTAGTGAAGTCTAATGGGATTTAAAGATTTTTCTAGTGTGCACATTCCTTTGGTATCTGGATATTCTTTCTGTATGATTAGAGTCCTGGAAGGCTACGAACTTGAATCATTTCCCATTATCCCCTAAAAGAATCAGCATTAGTTTTGTAAAATATAGTAAAAAACAGACAAACCAAAAAAGCCCAATCTAGTTTAAATATGCTACTACATGTTTTTCCCAAACAAGGAATATTAGTTTATCCCTATGTGTTACAGAAAACCCAAGTTAGAATTTTCATTTAAATTCATGTAGCGATAAACTTGCTTCTCCATTGAAAAGAATATGTTTCTTTTTTTCTCATAGTAAGATTTATAAAATTTGTTTTGACTTCTCTAATCTCTGTGATCCGTAATGCTAAGGAAAACAAATAGGTACATTTTATTTATAGATACTATGTGAACTTAATATATTCTCGTTCTTGTTTTCCTAAGTTTGTTTTCTCTTTTTATATTTTACCTACCAGTTCTTTATGGCTTTTCTTGTAGCCCACATTAAGTCATTTTTGGAAATAACCAGAGAATTAATAATACACTAAACAAAAAACCCCCCAAAATAATAATAAATATCTACTTTAGAAGTGAAACAGTATTTTTCATAATAGAATTATTATTTTCTTGCTTCTCTTCCCTTCAGTTCCTGCCTAACATCTCAGAGGATTAAAAATAAGTTTCCTAGGTAGAAACTATAACCATCACACTGAGTGTGGAGTGAGCCATTAGGAAATATTAAATGAGCTCCAGTGACAGGAAATGTCAATCACCAGTGCTTTGTGATTTGCTGTATAAGAATCTGTAATGTGAGACCCTGTAATTGTACCTTACAAGTAATTAGGTAGTCACTGTGGCTAGAAATCAAAAGGACACTAATCCGATTTCAGGTAACTGTAACTGTGGGCCCTCCAGTGCCAGTTCAACTGATCTCAGCTCTTATCAACAGAGGGATTAAGACTTGTCTTTCAGAAAATCTGCAAAGTCATGTAGCCAGGGCATGCACAGAAGAAATCCTGACCTGAAATTACCACAGAACCAAAGATCTTCATAACTAAAGGACATATCCCCACATAACCAAAGGACCAGGACATGACCGGAACTTAAAAGTCAGACTCTTATCAAAAAGAGAGGGGTCTCTCATTCAGGAAAATCCAGGGTTAAAATTCCTTCCATACCTCATCACAAATGTTTAGCACCCTCTCATAAAAGTTTAAAATCTCATCATAAATGTTTAGAGCCCTGTCATAAATGTTTAAAACCTTGCCATAAATGCTCGAAGTCCACCAATCAAAACCTGTACCACTAGCATTTCCGTGTTTGCCAGCCTGTTCTCCCTAACTTCTTAAATTTTGCCCCAAATCCTGAATCAGGGAGGCAGATCTGAGGGCACACGCCACCTGTCACCCTGCAGATCGATCTAGCTGATTAAAATAGAATAAAGCCGATTTCTCCCCCAAAAGCTGATGTTGTAATTAGTTAGGTGTTCGTATGCACTGGGCAGGAGAACCACAACCTTGTGAGGTAACACAACGTTAGTTACGCTGAAGTTACAGCCTTCAGATAGGCAACAATTGAACTGAAATATTAAACATCAAATGTTAAAAGATAAAATGTAATAGCTCAATTTTCTGTATCGCTTTACTATAAACATCAAAAAAATAGCTTCCATTATAGCAATGTTTTTATCATTTTAAACGTTCTGTTACCCAAAAAACACAATAGTCATTGTTATTCTTTAAGCCCTATCATGATGTCGTCAGCTGCATTCATACACATTAACCTCTTTCTTCCTCTAAACTCCAAGGATTCATATTAATTGCTTTCCATCTTCCTAAATGTAAACACTCATTTTTTTTCTTCCTTAAACTCCCCGTTTGGCATGCGAATGTTGAAATAGGCATATGCTTTACAACTCCCACTCTTCTGTTCTTTAAACACACTCAGACACACACACACTTTTTGTTTTCCGCGTTTTATCACGTCACTACAAAGAAACAAGTGGCAATACTAAAAAAATAATATGCACTTGTAAAAGTAAAATGATTTAGAAAGTCTCTTTGAATTTTACCCTAACAATTTTCCTCTAATGTGTTTTATTTTTTTTATTTTTTTTATTTTTTTTTTAAGATTTTATTTTTTCCTTTTTCTCCCCAAAGCCCCCCGGTACATAGTTGTATATTCTTTGTTGTGGGTTCCTCTAGTTGTGGCATGTGGGACGCTGCCTCAGCGTGGTCTGACGAGCAGTGCCATGTCCGTGCCCAGGATTCGAACCAACGAAACACTGGGCCGCCTGCAGCGGAGCGCGCGAACTTAACCACTCGGCCACGGGGCCAGCCCCCCTCTAATGTGTTTTAAAATGTAATTCCAACTAGTCCTGTCCTCCTTCTGTTCTCCAATTTCTTCACTTTCCACAGAAGCGAAGAGTTTATAGGCTAAGAGCCTGGATTGAGAAATGTGTTTAGTCAATGGCAGAATCAAAAGTAGAAACCAGAGCTTCTGATTTGCAGATCACTTCTTTTTCTGCTTCACAAACTTATAAACGCAACTGAGAAATTTACAGATGATCTTGATGCTACATAACTTTGCTTAATTTCCAGACAAGTCATCATAACCATAAAAATACTAAATAAACAAGAATTAATCATTTTGTTGTAAGAGGGCATTTTTATTGAATCTGAACTTTCATTTCTCCTAACATAAAACATATAACAGCTTTTAAACATAAAAAATCTAATACAAAATAAATAATTTTTAACCTTTATGTTCTCATGAAGCACCCCTATAAACTTCATCAAATTACTTTTTAAATTTAGACACAATTTCAGACTTACAGAAAAGTTGGAAAAGTAGTACAAAGAATCCATGTATACCCTTTACTCAGATTCCAAAAATGTTATTATATTTGCTTTATTCCCTCTTATATATATATATACACATACAAACACACTCACTTTTTTTTCTAAACCACAATAAATTGTAGATGTGATAAGTTGCAGACATAATGTCCTCTTTCCCCTCACACCTTACTTGGAGTGTGTTTTCTTAAAACAAGAATACCTCCTTATACAACTATAATATAGTTATCAAAACCAGGAAATTAACATTGATACACCTCTTTATGTAATCTACAGACATTCTTTATATTTTACCAACTATTCCAATAATATCCTTTATAGCAAAAAGAAAAAAGAAAAAAGAAAATTTCCAGAGTCATGGATTGCATAAAGTTATTTCTCTTTGGTTTCCTTTCATCTAAAATATTTCTTCAGTCATGTATTCCATTGTATTCCAGGACATTAATGTTATCAAAGATTTTAAGCTTGATATTTTGTAGGACATCCATCAATTTTAGTTTGTCTGATGTTTCCTTCCTATTAGATTCAGATTATGCATTTTGGGCAGGACTGACTCAGAAATGATGTTGTGTTCTTTCCAATACATCGTATCAGGAGGCAAGTGTTGTGCTTTTGTCCCATTACTAGTGAGGTTAATGCTGATCATTCTTTTAAGGTGGTAGCTGCCAGATTAATCAAGTGCTAATTATTACTTCAATTTCCTCATAAATAGTGATCTTTTTTAGAGAGAGAAGTACTTTGAAATTATATAAATATCCTGTTACTCCTCAAATTTTTACCTGTTAGTTTTAGCATACATGGATGATTCTTGCCTGAATCAATTATTGTATGATATTTGCCAAATAATGATTTTCCAATTTATCATTCCTACTATATTTATTAATTAGCTTTCTACTGTAAGGAAGAGTTTTCCCTTTTGCCCTATTTATTTATATCAAAATGACATTCTAAGAGTGGGTTAAGCATATGATACCTATCTTCTTGAGAATATGATAAAGGCTGTCAGCTGCAATCATGGGATGAGATGATCATATTAAGACTTTATCTCCTTGGGGAGGAGATGTGAAAGATATCAAAACAAGATTTTTCCACCTGACTAGATGCCTTCTAAGTTCCCTTCCAACTCTGACATACTAATTCTGTCATTCTGTATTACTGTGGATCATTTTATCTGGTTGGGGAAATGGGATTATGGATAGAGGGAAGAATAATGGGACTGAAAATAATAATAATAATGGGACTGAAAAACATGTTTTCTTGGAATGAAATCCTTGCTAAATTATCCAACAAATGAAAACAATTTTTCTTTCACTTTCTTAGTGCCTGCTAGTTGCAAATATAGATATGAAACACTAGGCAATGACATCAGTCAACCAAAAAACAGAATTTATTATTCTGAAGATATAGAAGACAAGTGGCACAATCATGATATATTACAGAGACACCAGCAACATTTCTCAAGACAGAAGATACAATATTCTTGGACTTAAATTTTACCATTGAACCCAGGGCTGTTAATGATAATATAGGAATGAGTGAGTTTACCTCTAGAAACATCATTGAGTCCCTTCAGACTCAGACTAATGGACATTAGAACATAAGATTAGACTATCCCTGTGTATATATATGCTGCCAACTGCCTCAACCTGGGACAGAAATACCTCATAATTCTCAGTATTACAGGAATACACAACAGAATTATAGGGCGGAGGACACAGTAAATTCAGTCCATCACAAAATCCTCAACCATTGCTCTGAGATGCTGCAGTCCATGGACTCTCCTGTGAATACATTCCTGAACTAGGTGCTGCAGAATTAGGAAAGGAAACCATTTCCCAGAATTCTTAGGGGATCAAATTAAGAATTCCATCGTCCATTTCACTCAACACTTAGTCTCACATTACACTCTTCCACCACCTGGTACTGTTTTGGAATTTCACATTTTCTACAACACAAAATTGTCCTCTCCTCTACTAGCCAGAAACCCTGAAGCCAAATCACCTAGGCCCAGAAGACTTCTTTGTCCATTAACATATCAATATGAAATCTTCATAGTTTTCCTTAAACTATCACCTGTGAGCACATGATTTGAAATAACTTTGCCTAAAACTCATTTAAGTGGGCAAGAAACAGTGAAATGGCAAACTCCTAACAGTTTTGGAACATATGTAGGAGATGAGCACTGAGTAGTGTGGGATCCAGTGTTGTGCAATCAAACATAGAGCAAATCACCTTTGTAGAGTGAGGGAAAGTTTGGCTGAGGAGAATGCAAGGCCATAAACATTGCTTACAGAGTTATGAATGTGGAGTACCTTGATTGTAAAATGAGTTAGAATGACTACACAGTCATGCAAAGCATAGCGATGTTTCAGTCAATGAAGTACTGGATATACAATGGTGGTCCCATAAGATTCGTAGCACATAGCCTAGGTATGCAGTAGGCTATACCATCTAGGTTTGTGTAAATACACTCTGTGATGTTCACACAATGACAAAATTGCCTGACGACACATTTCTCAGCACATATCCCCATAGTTAAGTGATGCATGACTGTACTGCATTCATAATTGCTGTGACAGAAAGCAAGGCTCAAATGAAATGGAAATTAATGTTAAGCATGTATTGGATTATGTATTATTAGTCAACACATATTTCTTGATCACATATTATGTACAATAGTTAGGATCAGTAAAATAGTTAGGAAGTGAATAAAATGAACATGGACACTAAATTTAAGAAACTTACATCAATTGAAGGACATCTTAAGTAAAACCAGAAGACTATGTTGTCACCAGTGTAAATTTCTGAATATTGCTAAAACCAAGAATATCTCAAATTCCTCCACCAAGGAGAACTATTTATATGTGAATCCTTTCCCTAATGGAAGCCTAATGCCATAATAAACCTCTCAAAAGAATATTTCTCACGATTTAATTTTAAATCCAAATTCAGAGTTTATGGGCTCCAAGCAACCTGCACAGACCGACTGGCATCCCGATAGGGGTGACATCAAGATTTTCTCCTTTCTCTCACATTTCTCTGTCTATGCTCCTACCCTCCAGAACCACTAGGTCTCTCACATAGTTTTTGGTTGTAATAGCAATTGGGTTGAAATTAAATCATGTACTGTGTCCTGAAAATATTCTTTTGCTTGGGATATTGGTATATGGCTGGGCTTTGTTTTAGTTTTTAATATTTTAGGCATTGGGCTGATTTTGTGAAAATGATCTATTACCACTTGAGAAAGTGGACACTAATTAAGAGCTTTTGTGTTGGAGCAATTCAAACTGGAAGTACTGCAGGAGCCTCATCCCATTGCAAGGAGAGAGACCAGAAATGAGCCACGGCAGAAGGAACCATGACCCCAAATAAGGCGCCTCAGTCTTAGAACAAGAAGGATATGAAATTGTGGAAGGAAGAAGTGTGGAATCTTAATTCTTTGGACTTTAACGTTCAACAAAAGGGTATTTCATATTTATATTTTAATTTCTTTCTGAAATTCAGATTTCAGAAGATTCATATTCAGAATTGATATTCATATGCAGTTTAATTTTGTTGGCATTATATTATTTGGCATATTTTAACACTGTTCATGTTCATTTTGCGGGTTCTTCTGTTGAATTATATTGAAAAACATGTCTTGACATAATTCATGATGAGAAATAGATTAGAGAATGCATTTTTGGCTGAGAGTACCGTGTATCCTTGATATTAAATCAATTTATGTTCTGTTCTGAAGAGAGAGCAGCAGGATAGTTTGTTGGATGATCCAGGCAGCTCTCCCTGGGTTGCTTGGCAACCAGTTGGCTGAAGTCAGGGTCCTGCTTCCCCAGAGCAGAAGGGGGAGGGCAGATCAAGATGCTGCTGGTTCCAAGGTTTTAGAAGGAGAAAGAAAGGGCATTCTCTTTCATTCTTAATCCAGCTTTATTAGTAAAAGAACTGACATTTTATTTTGACCCTTGATTGAATCCTTATGTTACTCATCAGTTTTTAGTACTCATAGATGAGGAAATTGGCAGAAAGATGATTGATTAGGATCCTTCAATATACGTTGTTACGTTATTCTATCCTCTGTTATGATACTTCACACAACCCAACCTGCTTGTAGATGAATGGATGTACTTATGAAATATAGTTAAATAACGTAGTTTAAAGTTTTTCCTAACCTCAGCCTAATATGTATCAAGAAGCACCATAAATACTCTCCAACTGAATGGCAAGCTAAGCTTTATACTGAACACACAACAAAGAGAGTAATTCTCTATCGATCATCAGAGCCTTTTTACATAATTAAGATACTACACAAGAGAAATTATTATCTCCCTTCATCCCTTCAGTATTTTGAGCAATGACATTGCAACGTATTCAAATGCCCAAGTCAGAAACAAAGAGCAGACTATTACATTTTCACTCTCTCACTCTACAGATTGCCCATTAAGTCCTACTACTCTATTTGTTAATTATTTTTCCTTTATTTATCATCCACTCTCCTTCCTAATTGTCACCACCTCTTTTCACACCCTGATCTCACCCAGTTGGCCTCCTAAAGAGAATCCCAGCCACTACTCCAGTCTCAGTCCAGCCTCCTGTCCACACTGATTTATGTTACCCTTTAGAACACCATCTGATCTCCACAGTCTGTGGTATGAAGTAGAAACTTTATAGCATATCACACAAGGCCCTTCACAGGCTGACTCCTGCAGGCATTTCTAGTCACATGCCCATGTTTGAAGCTGAGCTCTGGTTTTCTCAAACACGCTGTGCTGTGAGTCTAGGAATGTTTGATAAACCACTACTAAATTCTTCAGTCTAGACTCCTCTCAAATAGTGTCTCTTCCACGACAGTGACTTGGAGAAGCTTTTCTCCTCTGTGTTTCTCTAGTTGTATGCACTTTTACTGATGGACTTCCTTCAGTGGAACACTTTAGAGACAGTAAGAAATACAGACTTCAGTTGATTTTCCAGAAACACTACTTACTTGCTGTGTGACATTGAGCCTCTTAAACTTCCTGGGCATTAGTTTCTTCCACTTCAGTCCTAAATAATAACACTTCCTTCATGTAGATTTTGGCAGGATTAGATAATATTCATTAAGCACCCATGATAATCCTTGTGCATAAAGATAAAACAGTAATTTGTAATCATTTTTTCCCCTTCCCTGTCATTCCCATCTAGGTTGTAAAGGTTCTTTGATGGAATTGTAAATCTTAAACACTTAGAACAATGCCTTCAAATAAGGGATAGTCAATAAGAGTTCAGTGAGCAATGAAATGTGTCATTAATAAATACATATGTACAGTGTCAATTAACATTATTAACTATCATGTTCAAAGAATTAATTTCTGTACATTCAGAAATACAAAGTAACTTAAAATTAGCCTCAGAGAAACAAGAAAGAATCATGTAAAATAATCATAAATATCATATTATGACACACACCAAGTAAATTGTTCTGATCAGAACAGTCATGGTCTCCAATTAAAACTGATTTTACAAGGAAATCATTATTAGTTTTCATCCCAGAACTAAGAATTCTACTGTTACAAAAGCCTACATTAAGAACTACTTATCAAGTCTTTCCATAATACGAATTATGACTGTAGAGAAAAAAAATTTTAAAGGAAGATTAAGACCAAGTTTATTTACATTCTCATGCACTTCGAGAGATATGTTTCTGTCTAAGCAAAAGTAAGTAGAAACTGGGATGTCTATCAAAATCTGAATGAGATGTTTTGTGAGAGGCTTTTCTGTTTTGCGGATTCTAATAACGTCACTTTCTCACCATCACATTTTATTTGAGATAGTGTTCTTGTCTCCTCCATCATCTTTGATGCTCCCATGTAATGATGAATCTAGTGGCAGGATATGATGAGTGTCTTGTCCTTAGGCGAGTATTTCTTTTACTACTCTCAGAGAAAGGTCTACGGCTTTAATGAAATCAGATAAGCACAGAGATTAGATGCCTAGTGTGGAGGCAGAAGCTAACGGGCAGGGACTGTGCTAGTCCAGGATGGTGAAGGGAGGGAAAACTGTGAAGAATGCTTTTCATTGGTTTTATGAAGAGTTATAAGATGAAACATGTGGAAAAAAATGAATGTAAGACTCTATTCAAAGAGTTTCCTTGGGGAAAGTACTAATGAGGATTACCTGAAACTAGAAACTTCAATTTAGAGATAGATACTGTAAAGAACAGCCTGCCAATCCAAAATGTAATTTAACAACACTCTGAACAGCCTTTCTACCTCTTCTATCTAAAAGTTGTTTATTTAGAAGGATCTTTATATTAAGAAAAACTTTTCTTTCATTGATATCTTTCTGTTGACTCTTCTCTAAACTGCAAAGCCACACATCGATGTCTGAGCTTATCCTACCGAGAATTGCTAAGGGCTGGCAACTGTATTTTATTATCCTAGTCTTATCTTTAATTATGTATTAGTTATTTTATTATCCTGCTCTTATCTATTAATTATGTATCCTCTTGGGGAATGTTGTATTTGAAGTTATTGCTTGTTTCTTTGGAACTTCAAACACCATGTACTTTTTTTTTTTTTGGCTTGAAAAAGTCTCTATGTTTGACATGAGTTTGTCTTCAAAGATTGCTTTACCTTTCAAACAAAGACAGGTCATTTATTATGAGGGTTCTGCTGCCCACATTATTCTCATATACTGAGATTTTCCTGTACACAGTGATTCAGTGCCACCAGTTTGCTGCCATTGCTTTTCTATCACAATGTATGATCACCATGAAGCACGCGTTGTAAATACTGCTTGTCAGAAGGATCTGGGCAGAAGGCAGGTTACGTGTCAATCTCCTGACTCTTCACCTACAGTTACCATAATCCAGTGCCAAAGAAGTGGGCTATCATTGCTGGAACATTCCTGACTTTAACCTGTGCCCTAAGCAAACACATACCAAGCCCAAAGGGTAGGTTTTCCTAATGTTGGCCTTTTTTTCTCTCTTCTTTTTCCATAATTCTTATATTTGCAATGGAATTGCCATACCAAAAGTTCTCCCAGTAGAGGGCATTCGTGGACATCCTGGTCTTTGTCAACATTGGAGTTCAGGCCTCAGGCTACTTTGTCCTGATAGTGCTGTCCTCCGTGTCCATTGTCTGTTCCATCCTGTAGACCCACACCTCAGAGGGGACACAAAGCCTTTCAGACCCATGCCTCCCATTGCATTGAAGTCCTTTGTTTCTTTGGCCATGGTATTTTCATTTACTTGAGGCCAGGCTCCAAAGATGCAGTGGATGGAGTTGTGGAAGTTTTCTACACTGTGCTGACACCCCTTATAAACTCTGTGGTATACACCCTGAGGAACAAGGAAGTGAAGAAAGCTCTGCTCAAGCTGAAAAGTGAGTCAGTGTTCACTCAGAGTAAATAACCAAGAAAGGCCAGATATGACTAGCTCCTCTTTTTATTTATAATTAAATTAAACCACCAACATGAATATTATAGTTTTAAAGAACATTTCAATTACACAATCTTAACTTTTTAATGAAAATTTAATGAACTTTTCATATTTTTCCTGTGTGATACTTGTCAGATCCCAGTTTAAGTAACCATTTAGTGGTGATAAGCAAAGAGGAATGATAATGGCCTATTCCTATTTTTTATGATCTCTCAAGTAAATCATCAGAGAAGTGGTTTACTTCAATCCTCTAAACAAATATTTTCCAGAATTGCAATCCAGTATAATACTCTTATATTTTATTCTGTGAAATTTAAATCAAAGCTTTATAAAAAGCTTCTTGTTCTCTTTGTAAACCTTCAAAAGTGTGTTGAAAAAATCACTTATAATATTCACAATCCATTAGATAATATAGTATCCATATGATGAAATTTTTACATTAGAAAATATCAGACCAAAAATGCTTGATTATCAAGAAGAAAGGCTTTATCCACATTAATGAGCTAATGAAAACTGTATAGCTAATTTTTTTTAACTTTAAGCTTCAAGATTTTTGGAAGTAAACATCTGTCTACTTATGTGCTATATGCACTGTTAGTATACTGTATTTTGGCTGCTAATACAACTATCTAGATTTTCCTTCTGTGTTTACAGGACTCTCGGTGTTGTAAACGACCTACATGCAAAGCTTCTATTTTTTGGCAATTTTCAAATTATTTTTGTAAGTAAATAGGGGAAAAATATTAAATACATGAAAAATAAACAAATAACTTTAGAGACAAAAATATACCACCACAAAATATTGAAATCATCTCTCAATTTTAAAACTATGCCCTAAGAAGTACTTCTTGTGTAATTATAAGCTTTCTGTAATTCACATTTGTGTAACTTAAAGTATAAAACAGATATGGATACCTTCTGAGGTGGTAAGCTTTGGAACATGAACCTCACAAGCAGTCATCCAAATATATACCTATATTGAAAGTATAAATTATTTTTTCTCAAAATAAATGTTTAATTTAGATGCCTCATGAATCATGTTAGTGCAATAAATGTCAACACAGCCTAGCATAACAAGAAGAGCAAAAAGAAAACTGGTAGGCAACCTCTAGAACCTGAGAGCACTTCTCACAATACTGGTTGACACAAGGTTGACATAAGGGAAGCTATATTGTAAGAAAAAAACCATATTATAACTTTGAATGACCTCTGATTAACTAACCCAGACATGCTCTGTAGATGTTATGGCCACTCTCAGCTGCTATAAGTTGATAACTTTGCTCTTATGAGTTCCTTAGGAATGTGATGATCCCCAGGCAGAGAGTCTATGCTGATGGCCATCATCAATGACAACTGAAAGATCAGGATACAGAGCATTGTTCTGGTCTCTACATATACAGTAAAACAAAAGACTGTAGGAACTGAGACTAGATGTCTGAGCCCACCTGGAGATCAGATGGAGGCCCCACTAGGATTTAGTCTATTTTTCAGGAGCTGTTAAAATTTGGGTTATCTATACTTCTTATCCTTCTAGTTGGACACTTGATTATAAAATGTGCTTTTAGATGTTCCAAAACTATTGAGCAAGATACAAAATTCTAGTAATACCAAAGTGTCAACCTGAAGCCAGGAACAAGGGAATATTTCCAAATGAGTGCTAAATAGTTTCATTCCTCTAACAGAGATCTATGCCCCGATTCAGCAGGAAGTAGCTAGATTGGTCATCACCCCAAATCCCTCAAGAATGAGAAATGACCAAAGAGTAGGGAGGATTGAAACTGACAAACAGCCATTGATGATTAAGTAGCTAGGAACCAATTTTTTTTCCCTTTTGCAATTACTGATTATAGCTTTTAGCTATTTAACCCACCCATTGCTAACTGTGCTAGTTGGGCAATATGCTTTCTGACTCCCACTAGGCTCCTATAGATTACATCTTCCTGTAGCCTGGGTCACCATGGTAATGGATGTGTGAGCTGTTTTTCAGGAATTAGAACTCTTTGTCCACTTCAGGCCAATTGAGACCACCAACTCATCAACTAGACCCACACAGATGTCCAGTAGTTTACCTTTTGATGTCGAGAGGCTAGAAACTCCATCCTCAGATCATACTAACACTGCCATTTTGTGAACATGAGTCCTATGAAGAGGCATGAAGTCTGACTATGCTTGTGTAGATCATCAATTACCTCACCTCTCCTCACCTCCCATCACCTTGCACCTCTATCCCATAAATATCCCTAAGTCCTTATTTTTGGGGAAGTGAATTTGAGGCTTCCTCATGTGGCTGCCTTGTGATTAAACTCTGTCTCAGCTGCAATCTCGTTGTCTCAGTGTTTGGCTTTCTGGGTAACGGGCAAAAGTGAACCTGGTTCAGTAACACTCAGACTCCTCAGACTTGTAGCAGCTGCCTTCCAGTGATGCTTTAGCAAGACATCCCTGTGTGCTAGCTTGGCATATCTTGCTCTATATAAGGTATGAAGTTACTCTTAGAAGAAAATCATACTAACTGTGAAAGCATGGCCTATATAAACCATGAAACAGTGAGCTACGTAAGAGGTTGATTATTAGTATTCACTCCAATAAACAAGACTGATATGACATATTATATAACCTTACTCATTTGGCAAAGAAAAAACGAGGACAAGTTAGATAAAAATTACTTAGCCATTGAATTCACTTGGATTCTTTTCAGTTCCTTGTAACATCACACTATTTTATTTAACTCACAACAACACAAAGTGTTATGGGAAATTTACAGAGATTTAAAATATATAATAAACAATAGAACAGACAAGGTCTCTGCCTTCATGAAAGTCATCATTCTGGTGAGGAAAAAAAACGAGTGCAGATCATCCAGGATAGGTTGTGATAAGTGTAATGGTGCCCAAGGACAGACCTTTTATTAAATTTAACTTTGAATCATGCTGGAAGGTTCAAAATAGTGTAATAATATGTATTAAACAAAACCATGTTGAAAGTAATTTAGATTTTTAATGATGATCTATAAGGCTAATATCAGTGTCTTTTTTTAATTGAGAGTTTTATGGAAATAATTGTAGAATAACATAAAGTTGTAAGACGTAACACAGAGAGATCCCTGTATACCTTTGCCCAGGTTCCCCCAGTGGTAACAATTTGCAAAACTATAACAAAATATCACAACCAGGATGTTGACATTGATATAATCCATAGTTCATATTCAGATTTCCCCAGTTTTATTTGTACGTGTATATGTGTGTATGTGTGAAGTAGTACACAATTTTAAGACCTGTCTAGGCTTGTGTATCCACCACATCCGTCAAGATATTGAACAGTTCTAAGACTTTAAGAATCTCATATGTGATGATTTTTTAGCTAATATGAAGACTGACCACTGAATAAAGCTATCAAATAGTATTTTAATTGTTAGAGGGTTAGATAAAACAACTTTGAGTTATATTTGATTTTTTTGCTTACATTTTTATATTCTCTTTTTTCTCTTTCCTGCATATATCCACCTATTTATTCATTTAAAATGTAATATGTAATAAGTGGCTATTGTGAGCTATGTAACATGAGTACAAATATTGAACAGACATAGACCTCCTTTTTAAGGAGTTTATAGTCCCAATATAAAAGAAGCATGGGATGTATAGGAAGAGGAGTCAAAAAACTTAGAGGAATAATGAAGGAAACTTGTATACAACACTAGGAAGAAGGATTTTTATCTTGCACATTTCAGAGAGTTATTGAAATACAGGTGATATAACAGTAATATGATAGCATTTATATTTAGAGATGTAAATAGTAGCAGTGTGGAAGACAGATGGGAGGAAGGTAAGCTTTAGGGCAGAAAGATCAACTACAGAGCTTCTTCAAATGCATATCACAAAAAGACACACATGAAAGTCAGAGTTCAGGTAGTAGCAGTGGGAATTGGGAGTGGTGCAATGGATGGCAAATAATAGCCAATTGTGTGAGGACGTAAAGTTGACGGAGAAGTTTAGTATTCTTCGGCAGTTGTGATACAACTCAACAAAATAGAGAAAATTATAAGGGTAAGTTCTTAAGGTAGAACAAAGAATCTAACTAAGAAATGTTTGTGTTAAGTACCTGTGAACATTTCAGGTAAAAATTATGTGGTTGACAGTATAGCTTAGAAGACAAACCAGGAAAGCTTACAAAGTTAAGTAAGGAAGAGAACTGGTCATTAAATTCTTTGGTTTATCTGGCTGTTAAACATCCATTTCCTGAACATGGAGAAGGAAACTTCTCCTAATGAGTAGTATAAAACGGAACCAGATCAGTAGTGTAACAACCACCCTTCCTACATTCCCAAAATAAGCCCAAGAAAGATAGTCTTTGGGGGATATATACAAACCTGTTGTAGAATCTTAAAGAATTATTTCTCACAATATCACCCAAAGACATTTGCTGAGATTGTAAATTTAAAGAGGCCCAGAGATAGAACTTATAAAAGCAGCTACTTCTTTATGGAATGGTCCTGGGAGATACCAAGGGATGAAAGTGCCAAAACTGTTGCTCCTCCAGTTCCCTAATGCTATTGAACTATTCCCTACAGAGATCACATATAAATAGGATCAAGAGTGCATTTGAAGATTAGAAGGAAATGACGTGTCAAAAGCACTAATTTGTAATAAAGAAGGGGCAGCCGGAGGGTTTAGGGGATGAAGGTAGACGTAGTAGGCACATTGTGTGCATTCTAGCCACAGAAATATACAACTTGTGTTGTCTAAATATAGTGATAAGTATTGTATTCATAGCAATTAGAGTGTGCACAATTGGCATAAGTTTTGAGATATAGGTCAATGGAGAAGAATATAGAGTCCAGACCAACACATATCACTCAGGTGATTTTTAATCAAAATGACAATGCATTTAAAAGGGGCAGTTTAGTGCTTTCAACAAATGATGCTGAAAATGCTGGCTATCCATCAGTAATTTGACTATTACCTCAATCTACACACAGAAATTATCTTAAATTACATTATTATCCTAAATGCAAAAGCTAAAACCACTAAGTTTCTAGGGGAAAAGTGGGAGAAAAACCTTCATAAACATGGAATAGCTATAGATTTCTTAGAAAAGACAGAAAAGCATGAGCTATAAAAACAAATTAAAAATTAGATTTTACCAAAATCAAAAACTGTGTTCTTCAAATGATATTAATAAGGACAAGAGTAGGAAAGATACACACTGGATGCAAATATTTGTAATGCACATATCCAATAAAAATAGGAATCTAAAAAGTGTAAAGATATCCCACAAGTCAATATGCAAAAACAAACCACCCAAGGAGAAATGGGCAAAAGATTTGGCCACATACTTCACAAAGGAAATATGTGATTGGTCAATGAGAAGATGAAAAAGTATTTAACATTATTATTCATCAGTGAAGTGTAAATTAAACCGTGATAAGATACAACCACATGTAATCAAATGGCAAAAATTTAGAAAACTGACAAAATCAAATATTAGTGACAAAATCAAATGCAGTGCAATTGGAATTCATATGTTCCTCCTGGATATATAAAATGTTATAATCAGTTTGCAGAACAATCAGTTTCTTAAAATATTAAACATGCTCTTCTAATCTGACTTACTATTTGACTTAGCAACTCTACTTTTTGATGTTTATCCAAGGGAATTGAAAACATATGTCCACACAAATATTTGCAAATGAATCTACATAGCATCCTTATTAATAATATATCAAAACTGGAAACAAGACAAATGTTAAGCAATAGGTGATAAATTGTTACATATTTATAGAATAGACTACTTTTAAGTAAGAAATGAATTATTGATATGCACCAATACATAGATGAGTGAGAAAAAGAAGGGTGAGCAAAAGAATCAGACACAAAAGAAGTCAGACACCACCCTGGGTCTCAGGGTGGTGAGGGAATGACTGAGAAGAAACACAAGGGACTCTATAGTGGTGATGTAAAGGTTCTTTTGTCTTGATTGTGGTGGTAGACAAAATTTGTCAAAACACATCCAACTGTGCACCTAAAATGGACGCATTTTAGTATAAGCAAATTATACCTCTATAAAGTTGATTTTTAAAAGGAGGCAGAGAAAAGTCAAATTATAAGTTTTAAAAAAAGGAAAATTGTTATTTCTACACAGACATGATAAAGTAGCTTGTATCAGACTCAACCTCCCTCTGTAAACAAGTATAAACTGCATAAAATGTAAACTCATACTATAAAAATTAGTAATGGAAATTCCAAAATTGAATAAAATGATCCCATATGGAAATACAAGAAGAAATAAACAGTACTGGAAAGGGTAAATATATAAGTAAGTATAAAAGACTCTTGACTATTTAAAGCCTTAATAACAAAATCTGTGAGGTTTATAACATATTTAGAAATAAAATTTGAAAATATAGGAAGCTGTTATATGAAGTTAAATGATTGTAAGTGTCTTGGATTATTTAGGATATGGCAAAAGTACTAATTAAGTTATAATATTAAAAATGATATTGAATGTCATAAAAATATAGAATAATGAAAAAAGTTAAAATAATGTACAAAGTAAATAAAATAATGAAAAAAGGATTAATACATTAAATACTTTGAATAATGCAAAAGAAGACAGAAAATGTACAGGAACAAAGAAAAAAATTTAAAGTATGAATTGAAAACAAAAGGCAAAATGTTAGATTTAAATCTAACTGTACCAGTAATTACAAGTACAGTAGAAACTCTACAAATAAAAATATCATCAGTCTAAAAACCATTTAACTATATCTAGTTTATAAGAAACTACATTAAACACAAAGACACACAGACAAAGAATGTAAAGTAAAAGAATAGAAATTGATGCAAAAAAAAAAATCAGAAAAAATACCCTGGTGTGTCTATATTACTATCAGATCAAGTAGACATTATAGTAGTAAATAAGAGATATAAAGGGCATTTTATAAAGATAAAGGAGCAAATTTAACAGAAAGATATTAAAATTCCAAATCTGTATAAACTTAGAAAAATAGCTTCAAAATATATGACTTCTGAAAATTGCTATTAATGACATTCTTCAATGAAATAATATTTAACAGCAGATTCCTCCTTAATGATGATTCAAATAAACAAAAGTTACAATAC
The DNA here is from genome assembly GCF_021613505.1 of Equus quagga. NCBI lineage: Eukaryota > Metazoa > Chordata > Mammalia > Perissodactyla > Equidae > Equus > Equus quagga. The sequence continues at coordinate 71,600,453 of NC_060280.1, read as the reverse complement.
AGTGTAAAGAGTGTGAGGAAATAACTGTCAATAAAGAACTGTATGCTAAGCAACTGTCAAGAATGGGTGTGAATTAATGATATTTGGAGACATTAAAGAACTGGAAGTATTTACCACTAAATGATCCTTATTAAAGAACTTAAAGAAAATAATGCAATAATAAGATTTATCCTGAGAGGAATATTTGAGATGAGAAGGAATAGAAAGTTAAAAAAATCAAACACATAAGTAAATCTGAATAAATATTGTATCATTAAAAATAATGTATCAATATGGAGAGTGACATCAGCAACAGGGAGGAGTGAGTTCTTCCCTTTGTCTTTCCCCTCTAAGTTACAACCAAAGGGACACCCATTGACCAACAGAGGATTCCCTGCACAGCAAAACAGGATGCCTAAGAGATCTATTCATTTATACATCTGAAGGTGGGTGGACTGGATCCCTGGGAAGCAGTGGAAATAGGGGATCAGCCTCATTCCTCAATCCTAGCAGCAGTAATATAGGGCACAGATTCTCACCCAGCAGCCCATACAACTATGAATGGAGGCAAGGGTGACCCGACCCAGGTGTGACTGCCCAGGGAATGGCTATGTTAGTGGAGGCCCATGGGGCTATGAACAGAAGCAAGGGATGCCTGACCCACATGTGATCACTCATAGAATGGCTGTGGTGGTGGACACATGAATGCCTGCAGAGCAGCAGGCCTACCCACACAAACACCAGTGGAGGGGTGGCAGTAGCCCACCCCATGGGATAGCCTGTGGAGATGTTGCACTAGTGGCAGCCTGACCTGCACAACTTCAAGCAGAGAGGTGGGAACAGAAAAGTAGGCCCCTGTTCCCCACACGGGGTACAGGTAGAATCTGTGACCAAAGGCATCAGGCACCACAGCAGAACTGGTGACCCAGCCCACAGTGACAGCACATGTGACACAAGTTCCACCAGTGTGGGGACTGCATATAAGTCTCTGGGTCCCTGGGTCCCCATCAGTGACCAACACCTGTGACCCCAGCATCCCTGGCAATGGTGCAACAAGCACTCCCAGAGAACCAGGGAACAGCCATGCAGGTGGTACGTGGGATGGCAGCATCCAAGCCCACAAGAGGGCCAGTGAAGGTACACGAGATGCAGGCAACCCCAGAAGAAGCAGAAGTGCTCGGAGCCTGGTGACCTCAGTGGCATCACCCAAGACTGTAGCAACATCATAAGAAGCAAGGAACCAGTAAAACCAGAGGCACAAGCAGCACAAGGAGGGCACTGACAATGCTTTGGCCAGAGATAGTAGCGAGTGGAAAGTTATGATTCTCTAATACAAGCAGAAGCAGCTCAGAATCGAAGTAACCAAAGCTGCACTCACTCGAATAAGAAAAAGTGATCAGCACCAAAAATGTGCTGAGAGGATCAATTCATCAAACACCATGAAAAACTACAGTAACATGACAGAATAGAAGGAAAATGACAACTCTCCAGAAATCAAACCTGAAGTCAGGGAAGATTACAATTTAACTGACAGAGAATTCAAAATAACTATCATAAAGAAACTTAACAAGTTACAAGAAAACTGAGAAAGACAGTTCAATGATTAGTTCAGGAATAACAGTTTGATGACAGTTCAGGAAAAAAAATAAATAAAGGAGGAATACTTCACCTAAGAGATTAACACTAAAAAAAAAAAAAAAAGAAATTCTGGACATGAAGAACACAATTAATGAGATAAAAAAAAATAATGTAGAGAGCATTAAAAGTAGAGCAGACTTTATAGAGGAGAGAATTAGTGAACTCCAAGATAGAAACCTAGAAATGATTCAGGTGGAGGAGGAGAGAGAACTAAGATTTTTTTATAATTAAGAAGTTCTTGAGAAATATCTGACTCAGTTAGGAAAATTACCATGAGGATTATAAATATCCCAGGTGAGAAGAGAGGGAGAAAGGAGCACAGAGCTAATTCAAATAAATAATAGCTGAGAAATTTCCTAAACCTGAGGAAGGTACAGAATATAAAATACATGAAGCTAATAGAACTTCTAATTATCTCAACACGAAAAGACCTTCTCAAAAGTACATTATATGAAAAATGTCAAAAGTCAATGACAAAGAATATTAAGGGAGGCCGAGAAAAGAAAATAACCTACAAAGGAACTCATATCAGGGTTTCAGTGAGTTTCTCAGCAGAAACCTTGTAGGCTAGGAGATAGTGGAATGATATATTCAAATTGCTGAAATACAAACCTGTTGGCCAAGAATACTCTATCCAGGAAAATCATCCTCCAGATATGACAGAGAAATAGAGCTTTCCCAGGCAAACAAAAGCTGAGGGAGTTCATTGCCACTAGACCTGCCTTACAAGTAATGTTGAAGGGAGCCCTTCTACCTGAAATAAAAAAGCAAAGGTTTACAAAGCTTTGTGCAAGGAGATAAATGGACAGACAAAATAAGAAGATTGCAGCTCTATAACAGAATAGGTTAGTAAACACTCAATTATAACATAAGGGATAAAGGGAAAGAAAACATCAAAACTATAAACACTTCAATTTGGTCACAAATTCACAATATAAAAAAGAACAATCTGTGACAACAAAAACATAGACGGGGAAGAGGAAAGGGATGGAAGCTGTGTAGGCTAATAGACATAGGTGGCTATGAGAAAAAGGACTGTCTCATCTGTGAGATCTTTTACACAACCCTAATGATAACAACAGAATGAAAAATCAGAGCAGAGTCACAAATCAAAAATATAGAGAAATTGAGAAGACTATCACAGAAAACCACCAAATGGAAATGGTAGACAGAAATACAAGGAAAAAGAAACAATGGAAATATAAAACAACCAGAAAACCAAGAGATAAAATGGCAGTACTATGTCTCCTTATATCAATAATCACTCTAAATGTAAATGGATTGAATTCACCAGTCAAAAGAAACAAACTGACTGGATGGATTAAAAAACAAGAACCAAAAATATGCTGCCTCATATCTCAGCACTAAAGACAAACATAGGCTCAGAGTGAAAGTATGGAAGATGGTATGCCAAGCAAATGGCATGCAAAGAAAGCAGGTATTGTCATACTTATGTAAGACAAAGCAGACTTTAAGATAAATAGATGAGAGGCAAAAAGTGGTAGTATAGAATGATAAGAGGAACATTCCACCAAGAGGACATAACACCTATTGACATATATACACCTAACACAGGAGCACCAAAATATATAAAGCAATTGTTAACAGACCTAATGGGAAAATTGATAGTAACACAAAATAGTAGGGGACCTCAACACCCCACTTACATCAATAGATAGATCATTCAGACACAAAGTCAATAGGGAAAGAGTGGACTTCAATGAAACATTAAAACAGATGGAATTAATAGACATATACAGAGTATTCCATGCAAAAGAATGAACATTCTTCTCAAGCGTACATGAAACATTCTCAAAGACAGACCATATGTTGGAAAACAAAGCAAGCCTAAATAAATTTAAGAAGATTGAAATCACATCAAAACTATTTTCCAACTACAATGCTATGAAACTAGAAATAAACCTCAAAAAAACCTTGGAAATTCAGAAATATGTGGAGACTGAACACCATGCTACCAAATAACCATTGGATAAATGGAGAAATAAGAAATACCTGGAGACAATGAAAATGAAAACACAGCATACCAAAACCTATGGGATGTAACAGAGCATTACTAAGAGGGAAATTTATAGCAATACAGGCCCACCTCAAAAATAGGAAAAATATCAAATAAACAATCTAACAGTACACCTAAAAGATATAGAAAAACAGGAACAAGCAAAGCTCAAGGTCAGTAGAAAGAAGGAAATAATAAAAATCAGAACAGAAATTAAATGAAAAAAGACACTACAAAAAACCGGAGAAAAGATCAATGAAACTAAGAGCTAGTTCTTTAAGAAGATAAACAAAATTGACAAACCCTTAGCCAGACTCAAAGAGAGAGGGAAAAAAGAGAGGAGACTCAAATATGTAAAAGCAGAAATGAAAGAGGAGATATTCAAACAGACACCACAGAAATACAAAGGATTATAAGATAACACTACGAAAAAATATATACCAAAAAAACTTGATAACCTAGAAGAACTTGATGAATTCTTAGACTCATACAACTTCCCAAAACTGAATCAAGAAGAAATAGAGAAACTGAATAGACAAATTACAAGTAAAGAGATTGAAACAATAATTAAAATCCTCCCCCCAAAAAAGTCCAGGACCAGATAGCTTCTCTGGTGAATTCTACCAAAGATTCAAAGAAGATTTAATGCCTATCCTTCTCAAAATCTTCCAAAAAATTAATGAGGACAGTATACTTCCTAATTCATTTTATGAGGCCAACATTGCACTGATGCCAAAATCAGACAAGGACCACACAAAAAAAGGAAAATTGCAGGCCAATATCACAGATGAACATAGATGTGAAAATCCTCAACAAAAATATTAGCAAATTTGCTACAATAATACATTAAAAAGATCATACACCATGATCAAGTGGGATTTATTCCAAGGATATATTGATGGTTCAACAACTGCAAATAATCAATGTGATACACCACATTAACAAAATGAGGAATAAAAATTGCTTGATCATCTCATAGATGTAGAGAAAGCATTTGACAAGATCCAACATCCATTTATGATAAAAACTTTCAATAAAATGGGTAGAAAGGAAAGCACCTAAACATAAGAAAGACCATATATGACAAACCCACCATCATTATACTCAATGGTGAAAAACTGAAAGCAATTCCTCTAAGAACAGGAACAAGGCAAAGATGCCCACTCTTACCACTCTTATTCAACATAGCACTGGAAGATTTAGCCAGAGCAATCAGGCAAGTAAAAGAAACAAAAGTTATCCAAATTGGAAAGGAAGAAGAAAAGCTGTCAGTATTTGTGGATGGCATAATTTTGATATGTAGAAAACCCTAAAGAATCCACCAAAAATACTATTAAAATAGTTAACAAATATAGTAAAGTTGCAGGGTTTGAAATCAACATACAAAAATCAGTTTCGTTTCATTACTAAAAATGAATGAACAGAAAGAAAAATCAAGAATACATACCTATTTACAATTGCAACAAAATGATAAAATACCTAAGTGTAAATTAACCAAGGAAGTAAAAGTCCTAGAGACGGAAATCTATAAGACATTGTTGAAAGTAATTGACTAAGACATAGAGAAATGGAAAAATATTTCATGCTCATGGATTGGAAGAATAAACATTGTTAAAATATCCATGTTATCTGAAGCAATCTACTGATTCAACGCAATTCAGTCGGAATCCCAATGACATTCTTCATGGAAATGGAACAAAGAATCCTAACATTTAAATGAAACAACAAAAGAACCTGAATAGCAAAAGCAATCATGAGAAAAAAGAAAGTTGGAAGAATCACACTCCCTGAATTCAAAGTATACTACAAAGCCAAAGTATTTCAGACAGCATGGTACTGGCAGAAAAACAGACACACAGATCAATGGAAAAGAATTGAGAGCTCAAAAATAATCACACATCTACGGATAGCTAATCTTTGGCAAAGGAGCCAAGAACATACAATGGGGAAAGAAAGGTCTCTTCAATAAGTGGTGCTGGGAAAACTGGATAGCCACATGTAAAACAATGTAAGTAGATCATGATCTTAAACCATACACAAAAATTAACTTAAAATGGATTAAAGATTTTAATGTAAGACCTGAAACCGTAAAACTCTTAGGAAAAAAAGGGCAGTACACTCTTTGACATCACTCTTACCAGTATCTTTTTGAATATCATTTCTTCTCAGGCAAGAGAAACAAAAGAAAAAATAAACACATGGGACTACATCAGACTAAAAATATTCCACATAAAGAAAACCATCAAAAAAAGAAAAGACAATCTACCCACAGGGAGAAAATATTTGCAAATTATATATCTGATAAGGGGTTAATTTCCAAAATATATAAATAACTCATACAACTCAACAACAAAAACATAAACTACTTGATCAAAAAATGGGTAGCGACTATGAGCAGACATTTTTTTGAAAGATATACAGATGGCCAACAGGCACATGAAAAGATGTTCAACATTACTAATTATTAGGGAAATGAAAATCAAAACTACAGTGAAATATCACCTCACACCCATCAAAGTGGCTATAATCAACATGACAAGAAATAAATTTTGGAGAAAATGTAGAGAAAAGGGAACCTTCATGCATTAGTGGTGAGAATGCAAACTGGTGAAGCCACTATGGAGAACAGTATGGAGATTTCTCAAAAAATTAGAAATAGAAATACCATATGACCCAGCTATTCCACGTCTGGGTATTTATCCAAAGAACATGAAATCAACAATTCAAAGAGAATTATGCATCCCTATTATCATCACAGCATTATGCACAATAAGACGTGGAAGCAACCCAAGTGCCTATCAACAGATGAACAGATAAAGAAGAGGTGGTATACATATACAATAGAATACTACTCAGTCATAAAAAAGACAAAATTGTGCCATTGTGACAACATGGATGGACCTTGAGGGTATTATGTTAAGCGAAACAATGACAGAGAAAGATGAAATACCATAAATTTCACTCATATGTGTAAGACAACGAAAGACATAGATAAGGAGGACAGATTAGTGGTTACCAGAGGAGAATGGTTTGGGGGGGAGGGCGAAAGGGATAAAGGGGCACATATGTATGGTGATGGATATAAACTAGACTACTGGTGATGAACATATACACTACCATACAGAAACTGAAATAAAATAATGTACATCTGAAATTTGCACAGTTATAAGCCAATATGACCTCAATAAAATCATAATAAAAAATTTGTTTTTACATACCTTACAGTATTTCTTATTTGCAATATCTCATTTTTAACTATATTTTAATTTTTTGTTTCATGTGGAGAAAAATACTACTCAATTTTTGTATATTGCTGTTTTATCTAACCTTTTTAAATTTTCCTGTTAGTTCTAATGATTTGTCTATAGTTTCTCGATTTTTTAATGTAGAGCAATTATATTATGAAAAATATAAAAAAATTAAATAAATAAATCTCTTAAACATAAGTCATGAAAAAAAGTAAATCATGTATCATTAAAAATAATTTTTGAGGTTTCAAAGTCATTATTTGTGACTCCTGGTTCTAGTTCCAACATGTGAAGTGCTTGGAAGTTGTCACTTACAGTCTTACAACAAGAAAAATCTGGACAAATTGGAAATCAAATCTTTTCCTGAACCCATAAGAGAACTGAAGTCATAGGGCAAACTGCCACTCCAAAATCTGAAGAGAAAGCATCAACCAGAGCTATAGCTAAGATCTTCTTACCTAGAGCAGAAGCCATTGGAGCCATAAATAGGAACAGTATGATGTTAGTGGAGGCTGAGTGTGGACTAACATTACAGTGAGAAATTGCTGACAGCTGCAGTCTTTAGGGGAGCCCCTAAACTTTCATGAACTTTACCTCCAAGAACCCCACCAGTTTTTCATGGTAAAGAGCCAAGAAAATTCTCCTCTTGGCTCTGATAGGGTTAGGGGAAAAGTAACAATTGTAAAATATACCCAGAGTCTTCTCCATTACAAAGGCCCGCTTTCTCTAGGAGAAAAAACTTTGCCAGAGTCTTATCCCAACTGGAAAAAGGGCACTTCTCCCACTCCAGAGAAATTTAAAATCATATTTTCAAAATTGTATTATGGCTTTCTACTACCCATACTGACTGTGGGTGAATTAGATGGATGGAATGGTACTGAGTCTTTGGGGTTTAATAAATTCCCTTTTGATTTAATATGCATCCCCCTTAGGCACTTTTGACAGTATAGTTACCACACTATCAGTGTGCGCAAAATGACATTTCAGTCAACAATGGACTGCACAACCATGGTGGTCCCATAAGATTAATACCATATAGCCTTGGTGTGCAGTAGGTAATCCCATCTAGGTTTGTCTAAGTACACTCCATGATGATTACACAACAATGAAATCTCCTGATGATGCATTTTTCAGAATTTATCTTGCCATTAAGCAACATGTGACTGTATGAGACTAAAGTCCCTTGAAAACATTTTGCTGATGATAATTTTGAATAAGAATATGATAATATCCATTTTGAAAATACCCTCCCATTCTACCAAGGAGGAGGAGATATGCTTTGTCTTAATTTTGCCCACAGTGAGGAATCTAAGTCACACTGTAAACATTTGAGTTAACACTTGGTGTAATCCAACTAATACTTCCTCATCTCCACCACAGGGACATGGTAGCATTGCACTATCTGGCCATCTTGAGGTTGGGGAGGGGCAAGTCCTGGATGATATGTATGCATGGTGTGGACATTGAGATTATCAGAAAATGAAAATAAATATGAAATGTTTTGGATTTAGTCTCTTCTGTCCAAACTTTCCTCTCATTAGAACTAAAAGATTCAAAATGCACTATGATCTGGCCTGGAAAACAAAAGCTCTGTGAATTTGGTGCAGAGTCCAAAACACATAAACAGGAATAATCTTTATTTTATTCATAATCTACATGTTAATTATGAATTCTGCAGTTGGAGCAAGCCTTTGTTACCTGTATATCTGATTTTATTTATTTTCAGATGGTGATTCACTGAACAACCTAATCTGAGTTAGATGTCATGTGGTTTACCATGGCACCTCAGAGAAACTTTGTGACCTAAAATTCATTTGTTTTCTTATGTGTTTCCCATTGGACTCAAGTTCTGGAACACAAATATTGCCTTGATGTTCTGTATCTCCTGTGCTTCAAATATAGTCACTTAACTAAAATTGCTGAAGGAATTTATTGCATTGACTAATTAATTAAAGGAAAAGTGCTGAAATGATGAACAAATATCAGCATTGGGATCATGATAAAAGCTACCCTATTTTTTCTAGATTTGAGTCAAATTCTTTCCATGTTAGTTATTTACTTCTTATAATTTAGCTGTTTACTTCCACAATTTAAGACGCTTTTCAATACTAGTTAATTTAGAAAATATAGCTTCAAGGAATCAATCAGACACCTCATGCCTTTACCAAACAATATTTTAAAGATTCACATCAACAGGGGAGTGACAGCACTAATAATGATCCTCAGTGGACAAGTTCAGTATTCCAGAGCCACTATTTCGAGGAGAAACCCAATAGAATACTTGAAAATGCGGCACAATGTGATGAAAGATTTGCTCAGATGTCATAGTTCCCTATGAGGAATGCAAACATCAATGCTGAATCCTTTTATTCTTTTTTATTTTCCCCTTTTCAAAATAGTACTGACAATTCTTGGAGCTTAATAATGGCACAATGAAGTGTTTACAAAATAAAGTTGTCCTAATTATTATTTGATAATGCAAAAGATTCATTATTGAAGTTTTAAAAATTATCCATTGTTTTTCTTTATTTTCCAGAGCTTTTTCATGCCATCCTACCTCCCTCTTCTTTCTCTATTTATCTCTTCTCTTACTCCTTTTCCAATTGCTTGAAGAGGAATGTATGAGGAAAGATTATGGGCATACTTTCTGAGCTTTGGGGTGCTCTGTATTGGGCCAATCATAGCACATAAAAGACAAATGTTGAAGAAGAGGGGAAAAAAAGATTAGTTTTAGAAATGAAAATTATAATGTAATAGCTTTATTTCTGATGGAAATATCTAAAAACCAAAGTTATTAGGAACCTGAATAAAGTAGGAAATGCATGGATAGGAAGAGATGGCATCTGTTTAGGAAAGAAATTTAATGTGAGTGTGGATCAGAAATTAGGTCTCTCAAAAAGTAAGTAAACATATTTGGAAATGAAAAAGGTCTGTAGCAGGGAGAACATTCTAGATAAATCAGAATAAGATTTATTTAGGTGTATTACTACAGGGCTAACACAGCCCTGTCTTGAGGAATCCATAGCTTAATGAGCTTTAATTTTTATAAAACTCCTACATTTGAGATATAAAATACACATAATTATACAAAAACTTGTGCTTTCTTATTTCAATGATTATTGATGTTCATTGATACTGTCCTGATCCCCCAAAACACAGAGAGTTCCTGAAATTCAGTGATAGCAATGTAGGGTAGAATTTAACACCTTCACTTTGATGCCGGATGGTCTGGGATTAAACCTTGACCATATTCCTCACTGTCTGTGCGAATTTAAGTAAGTAGCCTAATCTTCCTCAGTTTTATCTTATATGATAACATTAACTATGTCACAGTGTTCTTATAATGATTAGCTTATAAAGTGTTTAGCATATAACAAACTCAATAATGTTTACTGTTTCTGTCTCTGAATTTATTCTGGCATAAGTTAATTTGCATAATTTTAATGTTTTTATGTATTTAATTATAGTAAAATTCTTTGAAAACTAGTAAATATGAGAATACTAAATTTATCAAAATATTTAATCAGAATGATTACATTGTCAATAATGCTGTTGATCACATCAGTAAATTATGATCAGTAATTTAAAGAAATCTACATTATGCATCTTCAAAAACTATGTTAGTGGCTAGGTAGTCATTGAAATAATTTGTAAAGAGAGTGATTCAGAGAATCAGACTATCTGGCTGGTGGCTACAGATATGTATTTTATTTTTTTATTTTTTATTTTTTTTAAAGATTTTATTTTTTCCTTTTTCTCCCCAAAGCCCCCCGGTACATAGTTGTGTATTCTTCGTTGTGGGTTCTTCTAGTTGTGGCATGTGGGACGCTGCCTCAGCGTGGTCTGATGAGCAGTGCCATGTCCGCACCCAGGATTCGAACTGACGAAACACTGGGCCGCCTGCAGCGGAGCGCGCGAACTCAACCACTCGGCCACGGGGCCAGCCCCTACAGATATGTATTTTAAAACTTTAATTAAGAATTTCTTATAAATCAGTATCACTCAAAGCACTTGTCCTGTTATTAACTCATTTAATCCTCATAATAGTATTTTGAAAATAGGTCTTTTACAGAAAGGAAAGTGAGGTACAGGGAGTAAAATTATTTCTAAACTTATTTGAGCCAATATTTGTCTTTGTTTGTGTGCAATTATAGCATTTCACCCATTACATGTAGATGGCCACAAGTGTGGGCTATGCACAGCTGCAACCACGAGTAAATGACCTCTGATATTTGTTGCTGTCTTTGAACATTTTCATGATCATAAATTCCCAAATTTGTGTGCATAAGACACAAATAAAAAAAGGCATATTATCAAGTTAGGTATATGAATAATTCAATTCTCTATATCTGAGATCCAATCAGAATATTTTTCTTAAAAGATAAAAACAATGTTATACATCAATTATATATAAATAAAACTGAAAAAAGTAAAATAAACCTGTTATAGAGAAATGAGTCAATCAAAATTTAAGCATATTCATACAAATAAAAAATTTAATTGTGAATGTTTTTCATTCCTTAGAAAAATCTGTGAAAAAGATATTCCTGAGTGTGTGGTTTTGTATAACATTTAACAATAGGAATATATATACATGCAATGTATCACACATTGATGACTAATTTATATCACTATTTTTTTTTAAATGAGTGCATGCACATTGCAGCATTTTTTCTCTAAGAATATGCTACTTTGTGCTTAAGATTCAACAGAGCTTTCTTTACTTCCTTGTTCCTCAGAGTGTACACCACAGGGTTTAGAAGGGGTGTCAGCACAGTGTAGAAAACTGCCACAACCCCATCCACAGCATCCTTGGATCCTGGCCTCAGGTAAATGAAAACACAGGGAAGGAAGAAACAAAGAACCACAATGCAATGGGAGGCGCAGGTCTGAAAGGCTCTGTGTCTCCCCTCTGAGGTGCGGATCTTCAGGATGGAACAGACTATGGACACATAGGACAGCACTATCAGGAGAAAGCAGGCTGAGGCCACTACCCCGATGTTGACAAAGATTACCATTTCGATGGCAGAGGTGTCTGCACAGGCCAGTTTGAGGATGGGCGGTGCATCACAAAGGTAATGCTGGATTTGGTTGGGCCCACAGTAGGGCAAATGGAACGTCAGCATGGTCTGGACAGCAGAGTGCAGAGAGCCACTGAGCCATGTGCTTGCAGCCAGGAGAGCACATGTTCTCCTACTCATCATGCTGCTGTACCTGAGTGGGTAACCGATGGCCAGGTAGCGGTCATAAGACATGACCGTGTAGAGGAAACACTCGGTGCTCCCCAGGAAGTGGAAGGAGTAGAGCTGGGCCACACAGCTGTGGAAGGAGATAGCCTTGCCTCCTGGGGAGACCAAAGTCATCAGCATTTTGGGCACAGTGACTGTGGAGAACCACATGTCAATGAAGGACAGGTTGGTTAGAAAGTAGTACATGGGGGTGTGGAGGTGGGAATCCACTGTGATCACCAGCAGAATGAGGAAGTTCCCCACCACAGTGAGTACATAAATCACCAAGAAAATTCCAAAGAGGGGGGAGTCCAGTAGTGGTGCATGCGGAAGCCCCATGAGGATGAATGTTGTCACGAGGCTCACGTTTCTCATTTCTCCACACCTTTGGTCCCTCTCCCTGTGGGAATATGAAGAATACCCAGCATTTTATTAAGAACTGAGAACTCTTTCTCTATGTAACAAATGCATCATCTATGGTAGATAATTCTCTAATTATACTCATCTTTACTTATCACAAAGCTTCTTTGGTAAAGGTGATGCAATGATTTCTTCATCTCTCTGACTCGCTCTTTCTCACATACACACACACAAATAGAGGCACATGTAGATAAATGCAAAAGGAAGAAAGAGAAATTCATTGCATTCATTTCTATTGGTGTATCATAAACTACTACTAATTCACCAGCATGAAACAATTCAAATTTACTATCTCACAGTTTTTTGAGTCAGATCAGGTTGATCCTCTGCTCACACTCTCACCAAGCTGAAATCAAGGTGTCACTGGTCTGTAACATCATCTGAAACTATCACCTCATCTGAAGCTTGGGATCCTCTTTCAAGCTTATTGAGGCTGTTGGCAAAATTAATTTCCTTGCAGCTTTAGGACTGACGTCCCTGTTTTCTTGCTAGCTGTTGGCAGGGAGTGTCACTTTCCCCTTCTAGAAGCCACCCTTAAGTTCTAACCACCTGACCATCTGATAACATGGCAGGGTCCTTTCTCAAAGCCAGTGGAAATATCTCTCTCCAGTTTGCTATGACAACATGTAATGCAACATAATGTAATGAAGAGAGTGGTATCCTACCATATTCACAGGTCCCATCCACACACAAGGGGAGGCTATTTAATAAATAATGTAGACCTGAGGCAAGAATCTTGGGAGCTATTCAGAATTCTTATTTTCTCTCCAAAGATCATTGGGAAACTTAAAGAACCAATAATTTAATTTTTGAGCACAGTGAGCATTTCAAAACTCTACAGTACACCTAAACAATTCTCTGATATCCTCATATATAACTTGGCAGTAATAATATTACCTACCTCACTAAGAATTTATAAGTATTAAGAAAGATTGACTACATATAAAGTACTTAGAGCAGTGCCTGGCACCTAATAACTGCTCCATAAATGATAGTGAATCATACAACACTGTGCCTTGTATTATAGAATTGACTTTTATATATATAATATGTTAAATTATATATTATACATTACATATATGTGCATTACATATATAATATGCTACATATATGTAATATAATATATACATGTGTATATATTACTTATACACACAATGTATAATATATACATACATATATATAATATGTATATATATATGTACACATATACATAATAAATAATATCTCTTTGTGCTATAGAGACTTCTCAGTTTCAAAGCTAGATCTTTGAGGAAGATTTCTCCTCTGGGACTGGTAGTAATGTCCCACTACCACTACCACCTGCTTATAAAGGGACTTCTCTCACTTGCTTCAGAAACAGGTTAAGAATCTCAGCTCCATAACAGGATCCCTGCAATCTCTTATATGATCCAGACAATACCAAGCCTCATACACTGTTGGCTTCACAGTTCTCTTACACTGGACTATCATTTATGAGGCTCTAAGAACATAAAGTCCATATGTGTTCTCCCTACCACAATCCATGGGGTAGCGGTCAGTTTTCTAAAATACATCCTTCTATCCTAGATATTTAGATATCCTAGATATCTAAATATTTTCTAACATTTGCTTTGTTAGAAATATCTCTACCCCATCTTCTTCTCCTCATACTCATAAATCCAGGCAACGCCCTCATTAGAGAAGACAATTACATCAAGTGTATAGTTCTTATTTAACACCTACTATCTGAGACAGGAAAAATGGGACCAGTGCAAGAGGAAAGGACCCATGTCAGCTTGATGTCAAGAAAAGTTGGCATTCTGCACAATGAAAAGTGAGGCATAAATGATGTTATGGATTTAACCTAAAATACTGTTGATTTTGGGATTGTTCTTGATTGTTCTATGAGAGAAGACTATGAAACTGGCTCACCAATATGAGGGAAATGAGGAGATCTCCTCTTAGCAAAGCCCAAACAAAATTTATCCTATCTCCAGGCAATGTGGCTTAAGCTATATTAAAGCTATATTTTTCAAATATGAGAATAAATACCAAAGACAGGATTATCTTAATTACCTACACAGATATCAAAACTCAGAAAACTGGAACAAATATATCCCTGAAATTTCTGTTGTACCAGAGGGACCCCATCACCAGAATAACCTCGCATTCAGATTAGGTAAAATATGAAAATTTTCATCAGGTGAGTTACAAGGTAGCCTGAGACTTAAGGCAGTAGTATAATCTCAGAGGAGTCGATGTTTGACTTGTTTGCTCATGCTGTAGCAACTTAGTCCCTATTTCTAGGCCCTCATTTACTAACTATACGTATATAGGGAAGGAGAGAGAGACTAGATAACCAAATTTAGAAGGAAGTCTAACAATCACTAAATATCTTAGCTCTGAATGGAAGGTTCAGAAGGAAAGCAGAGGGAAATAAGAGAAATCTACCTTTCTGAGAACTCACCTTACAGTATGTGACTCATTTCAGTATAAAACTCATCTGTGGTGTTTTTCTTTCCCTCTCTATATACTATAATGAGGCACTAGTTTGCAAATTATTACTCAAGGAACTGATACACCTGCAATTTCTTGGTGAGAAAGATGGTTCATGTCTCCTCAAGTACCCAACTAGTTGAAGTACAGGGAATGGAAACTAACATGGCAGGATGGGTAGCAGCCTGACTTGATTTAGTGTCTCAGGGGAGAGGATTACTCTTGGGTCTTCAGGTCCTTGATGAGGAGAAAAACAACAGGAAAGGCTAATGAAAGGTTTTTAATAATCATGCTTGTATTTCCCTATGCGTTTGTTATTTGAACCATCCAAAGAAGAATTCATGTCTTTCTGGAATTAATATTTATACCTAAGAGGAAAGGAGGAGTCAATTACCCTCTCCCTCTCCAGGGATGCAGATAGATTCACAACTGCTTATTCTCAACTTAAAATTGTCCAGAATCCATAAATGGTCATCACCTGTTTGCAGTCTCCACCTCAATAACATTCTCTTTTTCACCATCTTTTTAAGGTGGTCTAAAACATCTAAATTTCCAATTTTTTTTTACAACTGAATTGTAGATGTAATTTTATTGGTCTTTACATCATGGGTTTAGGTAAATATATTTTAGAGAAAAAAGTAAGCAAAAAGGGCTAACCATAACAAATGATACATTGAACTAAATTTATTGCATTTTAAAATATAAATTTTGCAGCTAATTTTCTTTGTTAATATGTAATAAAGCTAGAGTTTAATAATCAGATTATAAGTAAAGAAAACAAAACAGTTGGGAACTGAAACCAATTTCCTAAACACCACTTCAGTTAGTGAAGTAATTACAACTATAATCTCCAATTATGTAGAATATAACAACATCTTTACATCATACATAAAGTCAAATTAATTTCAGATGAACTAAAGATTAAATAAAGAGGTAAAAACTCAAAGCACTAAAACATTATATAAGTAAACCTGATTACCTTACGTATACGGAAAACATTTATAACGAGTTTTTTTTTTTTTTTAAAGATTTTATTTTTTCCTTTTTCTCCCCAAAGCCCCCCAGTACATAGTTGTGTATTCTTCGTTGTGGGTTCTTCTAGTTGTGGCATGTGGGACGCTGCCTGAGCGTGGTCTGATGAGCAGTGCCATGTCCGCGCCCAGGATTCGAACCAACGAAACACTGGGCCGCCTGCAGCGGAGCGCGCGAACTTAACCACTCGGCCACGGGGCCAGCCCCTAAAGTTAAAGCCTTTTTTTTTTTTTTTTTTTTGAGGAAGATTAGCCCTGAACTAACATCTGCCACCAATCCTCCTCTTTTTTTGCTGAGGAAGACCGGCCCTGAGCTAATGTCCATGCCCATATAACGAGTTTTGATATCTAGTATTGTGAATCTTCTAGTTTTTATTTCTTCAAGATTATCTTAGCCATTTGGGGGGCCAATTCCATTTCAACATTCACTTTAGGGTCCACATGTCCACATCTACAGAAAGAACACTGGCATTTTATTTAGAATTGCATTGAATCTATAAACAACTTGAGGAGGATTAGAATCTTTAAAATATCGTCATTCAACCCACGAGCACATTATAACCTTCTATTTCTTCAGCAACTTTTATATATCTCTCAAAAATGCTTTGTAATTCCTTCTGTTGTGGTCTTACACATCTTTAGTTACATTTATATCCAGATCAGGGTTTCTCTACCTCAGTGCTACTGACATTCTGGGCAAGCCAGTCTTGCAGGGACTTCCTGGGCTTTGTGAGATCTTTAGCAGCGTCCCTGAACTCTGGCCACTAGATGCCAGTACCTATGACCACCAACAATTTCTCCAGACCTGGCCAAATGACAGTTGAGAGACACTGATCTAGATATTTAATAGATATTTGATTTTTTTAACCTAAACATACATAAGCAAACGGGCACAAATTATACGTGCATAAGCCGTTTTTACATGTAGTTGTAGATCATACATTCTCATTGCTGAATAGCAATTCACTTTGTGAATATACTACAATTTATTTTTCATTCAACTTTTGAAAGACTTTTGAATAATTTCCAAATTAGCCTGTTAAAAATAGTGCTGCAGAGCCACGCCTGATGGTCTAGTGGTTAAAGTTCGGCACTCTCACAGCTTTGGCGGCTCGAGTTCAGTTCCCAGTCATGGAACTACACCAACAGTCAGTCAGTTGCCATGCTGTAGTGGCAGCTCACATAGAAGAAGTGGAAGTACTACAATTAGAATATACAACTATGTACTGGGGCTTTGGGGAGAAAAAAAAATAGTGCTGCAATAAACTAGAATACACATTTTGTGCGTGTGTATATATATACGTGTGTAAATTTTCTTTGGAAAATCTATATATCATATATTATATGCCTTTCTTTTGGATATACATTAGCCTTTGCATATACACACACATACAGTTTTATCAGATACATGCTCAGTAGTGAAATTGCTACATCATAGGGAATGCATATGATCAGTTTGAGTAGATGCTGCTGCACAGTTTTACAGTACCAATTTATCCTCTCAGTAGTAGTGCTTGAAATTTCCAGTTGTTCCACATATGATCATCATTTGGCATCATCTATCTCCTTTACTTTGGCCCTTTTAATAGAGGTAAAGTGGTATCTTATTGTGGTGTAGTTTGTATTTTCCCAATGAAAAATGAAGTTGACCATCTTTTAATTATTTTGCTTTTAGGGTGCTATTGTGAGCTCCTTTTAAAAAATTTCATTCCTATTTTTCTATCTTAAATTCATCATTTTTGTTATTATAAAGCAATACTAAGAAGTAAAAGGCAAGCAGCAGAGTGGGAGATAATATTTGCAGTACATAAATTTGACAAAAAACTTAGATCCAAAGTAAATTATGCCTACAAATCCTTAAAAAATAGGGAACCCCTCTCAAATCGAAAAATTGGACATAGAAAATGGATCAGCAATACACAGCAGAATAAATTAAAATGGTCTTGAAAAGATGCTTTAACTCATTATTAGTCAGTCAAGTGCAAAATAATATACCAAGTTACTAATTCATACTCACCAAATAGACAAATAGTGAAAGGATCTATCACTGTTTTGGATGAAGGGAAAAGCTTCATCTCACATATTGTTGGGAAAAATGTGCATAGTCACAGTGTCTTCTTTGGGAAAGCAATTCGACAACAGTTATTGAATTTAAATTCATATATACTTAGAATTCAATAATTCCACCCCAGAACTTTCGCTCACAAAAATAAAATCACCACCAGATAAGTATTTATTCAAACACGTGTTTTGATACATAATTTATAGTTGCAAGTGAATATTCATAAAGAGGAAAGATTGAATAAATCATGGTACTGTTGCATCATGAAATATTAAGCAACTATTAAAGGATTGAATTATAAACACACCAGTTAACTCTGACGGGTTTTCATGAGATATTTTCAACTTGGGGAGTGGAAATATGATTCACAGAAGTGTGCTTAGCATTGTGCCATTTCTGTAAAGCAAACAAAGAAAATTTGTATATTATAGGAGCATAGAGAAAAGAGTGGAATGGAAGAAAGTCAGGTTATTAATCTGAGGTTGCAGAAACAGACAAAAAATTTTAAAAAGACTAACATAATAATATGGCATATACGATATAATCTAATTACTTTATAATTATATGCATTATTGTATGCATAAAGAAACCAGATAATAAATAATTGAATATGGATATACTGACATGCAAGGAGGTCCATAATATATATTTTAAGTTGAAAAAGAAAGCTAAACAAAAATGTATGATTCAGTTAAAACATACCGTGGCCCCACACACATCACCACACCGCATAGCAAGCAACTCAGAAATCCAAAGAACCAAACTTGTAAAAGGAACAGGAAACATGAAGACCAGGCAGACTTACTGCAAAATCATGCCTAATAAATATCTGGTGAGGGTCCCACTGTTGTTTCCACGCACTGCCCAGCTCCTCAGAGAACCCATGATTACCACAGGCATAAATTCCTAAAAGCACTGCTGGCATGCTGTCATCCCTGGCTGTCAAAACTCTGTATTGGTAATGTGGTCATTGTCATCACCTCAATTAATTCTCTCCTGTATGTGCCTTTTACCACTGTTTGCTTCTGATCTAATGTCCAGGTTGATATATCTTATTGGCCAAGTTGAGGTCCCATGCCTGTGTAACATAGTTGCTAAAGTAAATGGAAAATCATCTGGTATTTCTATAGCAGGAGGGAGTCCCACACACAGGAAGACAGTTTAAAAGATACACAGCCAAAATATATGAGTAAATAAGTACACTAATAAAGACTCATGACAGTCCACCACACTGACTGCACATCATTTGTATAAATCTTTCCTCTCATATTTACACACACAGTGTCAGCACCTAACACAATGCAACTTTATTCCTCATGTCACTCCCTTCACAGAGGGAGCCATTCCAACATATCACCATTCATTTCATCCAGATCCAAATCTGGAATCTCTGAGTGATGTCAATTCCATCTCTGGTTCTGAGGTAATTTTAACTTAACGTTGTATGACCTAAGGACAAAATAATAAAGTTACCATGAACATATCTTATATATAATAATAAAGTGAGTGGAGGGGAGAAAACTAAAACATGTGGATACATGCATGTCAAAGAAATGCAGAAAACACATGTAGGAGGTACAAAACTTATTTTGCAAATGGTTATGAGGTAATAAATCATATTAATAACTTCTGCCCTTTTCAACACTTTTTCTTATCAGGAAACTCAGCGTGTTGATGTTGCCAAATAGGGTGAATCAAACCATTATTTCTTTAAGACAGAATCACATTTTGATATTGCCAATTTAGGTGGCAGTCATTTACTATTACTTTTTACCTCTGGATATTGTAATATGCAGAGGCATCCCATGGAATTACCTAGATTCACTGTCTGGATAACTCACCCCAAGGCAACTAGATTAGAAGAAATGTCACTGAGGTCACAGTTTATTTGTTTTCATAGGTTTTTCTCCCATGGTATGGAAACATGAATTTGCAAGGCATTTGGGATATCTTCTATTTCCCACTCACCAGGTCCTATCAGCATGATGTTACCAGTATGGTAAACCAACATAATATCCTGTGAGCTCGTGAGTGTACAATCACTAGACTAAATTTTTACACAAAAAGCATAAGGGCAAAAAATACCCTAAAATAGTAGCTGGCACATAGGTGATAAAAAGTTAATTTTGAGTGTGAATGTAAGAGATAGAAAAGGATTTTTCCTTAAAAGACAGAGAAAACAGTAAATAGAAATTCTTAATTCTAATATGGTTAAATTATCAAAAGACATTACAAAGACAGAGAAAAGTTATACACTGAGAGAAGAATTTATCAAACATTACCTAAAGAGAAAATAAAAATATTAGTATTTGTAATGTAGACAAAACTATATACATCAAGAAGTAAAATAAAAACAAAAAATAATAGGCAAAAGTTACATATAGACTTTTCAGAAAAAAGAAATCAAGAAATGTTGAAAATGGAAGAAAGCAAACTCAACTTCATAAGCAGTCATGGAAATTCATATTAAAACTACAAAAAGATATACTTTCATACTTTTAAGAAAAAAACTCCATAAAATCTAAATGTACTAAGTACCAGCAAAGATGTGGACCAAGGCACTCTCTTTGCTCTTAGTTATTGTGAAAATAGGTACAAACACTAGATAATCAATATAATTACAGATATGTGTATTTTGTGGTCCAGCAGTTCTTTTCCAGGAAACTACATAAATTTTACATATACATGGTTGGCACCATGTATAATAAATATGCTTAGCAGCTCTGCTTAAACATAGCAAAATACTGTTAATAACTCAAACGTTGTTTGGAAAGTGTTGTTTGCTGTTTCCACATTGCTGTTCAATGTGAAAGAAGTGAGAGAAAAGAGAGAAAAAGGGAAGGGAGCAAAAAATGTGTTCTATTCATAAAATAGATTCTAAGGAAGTAAAAAAAAGAAAGTGAGTAAACGATAGTCATCAAAATCAATGTTTCGAAAGTAATTTTTAGGTAAGAATATTACTGCATGATTCCATTTACATTAATTAGTTCAAAATAGGAATGAAGACTTAGTTGCTAAACTTATAAAGACAATCAAGGGAAGGCTTAACAGAAATTGCAGGATACTTATCTCTCATAGGGAGAGAAGATGGTGTCAAGGGAGAAAAGCACAGAGGACGCTGCAGTGGTTCTTGTAACATTTTACTCTCAAATTAGATTGTGGTTACACACAGTTTGTTTCATTATTATTATTATATATGTGTATATATATACGTGTGTATGCCTGTGTATGTACATATGTGTATATATGTATGTATTTTTATGTAGAAGTTTTTTTTATGCATGAAAGTTTGTATTTGAAAACCTTTACAAATTAAAAGCATTTATCAGTTGGGGATCACTGTGTTAATGGTTCTACTGATATATTTTAATAAGACCACATCTAGATCAGGAGCTAGGATATTAGTCACTACTGCATTAAACATACAATTCCCTGTCACTCTGCACCTGTTATACTGCAGAGTTAAGCGGGTGTGTGATAGAAATTTCCATCCTGAATCTTTCAAATCTTTGAATGTGGTATTAATCTCCATGAGTGTCCCAAAGTTTTTATGACTCTTTTATTGAAACTGAGGGGACTTGGGGCTTCCACATGGCCCTCTCTATCAAAATAGTTCCTAGCTCATTAGGGTCAGAAGGTCAATGGGGAGATTCCCACACTTGCTGAGAACATAAATCCAACTCCACACTCATGAACTAAGAAATAATTTTAGGGTAATGTAACATTATACTAAGGTGGGCTTGTTCAGGACTCCATTTTTCACTAAAAACAGCCAGAGTTCAATATAAGTGGCCTGGATATTTTCCTTTACTAGCTACACTACAGAAGGAACATAGGCCCATGTGGGGAAAATTAGGAAGAATATACACAGTACATGCTTATGTCATTACTGTAGGGAATATCTGGCCCTTCCTTTTTGAAAATGGCATTGAATCAGTGAACTGACTCAATGAGGGAAGTAAGGGCAATGACACTCATGGTGGCTCAATTTTGGCCTCTATTTATGAGATCTGGTAGGATTTTGTTACATTAATCAAGAAGGAAGGACTTTCTGGCTTGGCAAAATTCTTTGCTGGTTGCTTTATTTACTACCACATTGCTCTTACTACCAACTCTTATAACATTCCCCACCTCTTGTCTGATAGCTAAAGCTCACTACTTATAATCCTTAAAATGTTGTAAAAATTAAAATCTCATTTCAATTGCATCAATCCCAACCAATATCCTTGGATCCTGATGTTTCCCTTCTTGAGTGTAATTCTTAGAGTTTTGATAAAAAGACTAAATTCTTGGTCCTTTCAGGCCACAGGGTTTGTGCATGAGTGGGTAGGTTGCACATGGTAACTCTACTTCCACATTCTGATTTCTCAAGTCATTAGATTCTTTATCTAATGATATCTTTATTTAAAGATATCTTTATCTATATATCTTTATTTAGCATAAGCCACTGCTAAGTCCAAGCATCAGTTAACAAATCAGTAAGTAAACTGTGTAAGACTTATATTATCTGAACAAGTTAGCACAATGAGGGCAGAAGTTGTGGAAAGTATGTTCATATTGCTGATTTATCCAATATTTTCTGCTTGGTCAATCTTTCAGAAATTATGTTCATCTGACCAAAGCTAATGTGGGGAGCAGGTGAACTGAAGAAGGAGAGAGGACAGTTGGGGTGTGTGACTGAGGCAAATGATTTTCTTGTTTGAAGGAGAGCCCCTTTTGAATCTGCAAGCAAGGCAAGCAGAGCCTCATCAGACAGGGCAGGAGGGGCTGATTTTTCTGGGCAAGGAGTTTCAGTGTGTGGTTGGGGATTCAGGCACCACATTATCCAAATCCTGCCACGAGTCCCCATTCCATGTCTTAGAACCCTATTCTTTTCTATTCATTCCCTAATTTTACATGAGAATGCTGGAAAAATAAGAAGTTCACCTGATATTGTAATTAATAATCCATATTCAAAATACACATATTTTAGATTTGACACCAAAAGCAAAAATAAACAAGTGAGACTGCATCAAATGAAAAAGCTTCTGCACAGCATTGGAACAACATCAACAAAATGAAAAGACTACCTACAAAATGGGAGAAAACATTTGCAAATCATAGGCTTAATATACAAAATATATAAAGAAGTTATACAACTCAAAAGCAAAAAAGAAAGAAAAAATCCAACTAAAAAATGGGCAAAGGATGTGAATAGACATTTTGCTAAAGAACACATACAAATGGCCAACAGGTACGTGAAAAGGTGCTCAACATCACTAATCATCAGGGAAATGCAAGTCAAAACCAGAATGAGATATCACCTCACACCTGTTGGATTATTATCAAAAAGACAAGAAATAACAAATGTTAGGGAGGATGTGGAGAAAAGGGAACCCTTGTGCACCGTTAATGGGAGTGTAAATTGGTACAGCCACTATGGAAAACAGTATGGAGTTTCCTCAAAAAATTAAAAATAGAAATACTACACGATCCAGCAATTCCACTTCTGTGTATTTATCTGAAGAAAACAACTCGAAAAGATATTTGCACCTGAAGCATTATTTAAAATAGCTAAGATATGGAAACAACCTAAGTGTCTATCAATGGAAGAATGGATTAAGAAAATGTGATAAAGAATGGATCAAGAAAATTACACACACATACACAATAGAACATTATTCAGCTGTGAAAAATAAGAAAATCTTGCCATTTGCAATAACATGGATGGACCCAGAAGGCATTATGCTAAGTAAAATAAGTTAGACTGAGAAAGACAAATACCTTATGATCTCACTTACATGTGAAATCTAAAACAACAACAACTCCAAAAACAAAAACTAAGCTCATAGATACAGAGAACATATTGGTAGTTGCTAGTGGCAGGGGGTGGAGAGTGGGCAAAATGTGTGAAGGAGTTCAAAAGGTACAGACTTACAGTAATAAAAGAAATAAGGCACAAGGAGGTAATGTACAGCGTGATGACTATAGTTAATAATACTTTATTTTATTTTTTAAATTATTTATTTATTTATTTTTAATTTTTATTTTTATATAATACTTTATTAAATATTTCAAAGTTGCTAAAGAATAGATCTTAAAAGTTTTCATCACAAGAAAAGAAAAATTTTTGTAACTATGCATGGAGATGGATGTTAACTAGACAATGTGGTGATAATTTAACAATATATACAAATATTGATCATTATGTCATATAGCTAATATAATATTTTATGCCAATTATACATCAATAAAAAAACAAACAAAATTATATTGCCAAGAAGTTCACCAATATAAGATATTATGACATCTAATTTTTGATCTTGTTAAATTAATAAAGTGGAAACTTATGTTAAAAAAACTAATGTGATTTTTAAAATTACTCAGAAAAATTAGTGAAACAAATAGTCCTGAGTAAGTGGTTTTGGACAGCATTTAATACTAAGAACTGTACATGGAATAAATCATGTGTTGATGGCTAAATTATATTACTAATTTTTTAAAAAATGAACATATCTCCATCAAGCATTTATTTGCTGTGAAACATGCTATCTTGTCTTTAAGTTTCAACAGAGCTTTCATCATGTCCTTGTTTCTCAGGGAGTACACCACAGGGTTTAGAAGGGGTGTCAGCACAGTAGAGAAAACTGCCACAACTCCATCCACAGCATCCTTGGAGCCTGGCCTCAGGTAAATGAAAAACACCTGGGCCAAAGAAACAAAGGACCACAATGCAGTGGGAGGCACAGGTCTGAAAGGCTCTGCATCTCCCCTTTGAGGAGGATGGAACAGACAATGGACACAGTGCAGCATTATCAGGAGAAAGCATCCTGAGGCCACTGCTCCGATGTGGACAAAGATCGCCATCTCTCTCGATGGCAGAGGTGTCTGCACAGGACAGTTTAAGGATGGGTAGAGCATCACAGAAATAATGCTGGATCTGGTAGGGACCACAGTAGGGCAAATGGAACATCATTATGGTCTAGACAGCAGAGTGCAGAGAGCTTCCGAGCCATGTACTTGTGCCCAAGAGGGTACACATTCTCCCACTCATCGTGCTGCTGTACCTGAGTGGGTAACTGATGGCTAGGTAGTGGTCATAGGACGTGAACACATAGAGGAAACACTCGGTGCTCCCCAGGAAGTGGAAGGAGTAGAGCTGGGCCACACGGCTGTTAAAGGAGATAGCCCTGCCTCCTGGGAAGACCAAGGTCATCAGCATTTTGGGCACAGCGATCGTGCAGAAACACACATCAACGAAGGACAGTTTGGTTAGGAAGTAGTACATGGCAGTGTGGAGGTGGGAATCCACTGTAATCACCAGCAGGATGAGGAAGTTCCCCACCACAGTGAGTACATACATCACCAAAAAGAACCCAAAGAGGTGGATACGTTGTCACGAGGCTCACATTTGTCATTTCTCCACAGCTTTGGTCCCTCTCCCTGTGGGAATATAGAACACCCAGCATTAAGTGGGAACTGAGAACCCATTCTCTATGTAGCAACAGCATCATGCATGGTAGATAATTCCAGAGTCATATTCAAATTTTCCTATTACAAAGCTTGTTTGGCAAATGTGATGGAATGATTTCATCATCATATCTCTCACACACATACACACACAAATAGAGGCACACACAGATATATGCAAAAGAAATTAGGAGAAACACATTGTATTAATTTTACTGATGTCTCTTAAATTACCACAAACTTAGCAGCATAAAACAATTCAAATTTCTACCTTACTGTTGTTCAAGTTGAAATCAAGGTGTCACCTGGGTCTGTAATCTCATCTGAGACTATAAATCCATTTGAGGCTCAGGATTCTCTTCCAAGCTTATGGAGCTTGCTGGCTGGCAAAGTTTATTTTCTTGTAGCTTTAGGACTGATGTCTCTGTTTTCTTGCTGGCTGTTAGCAGAGAGCTTTGCTCTCAGCTTTAGAGGGCACCTTCCACTCCTAGTCACCTGGCCATCTGATATATATATATCTATCATTCTATCAACTGATCTATCAATAGATATGTTATCAAAAAAGGCAATTGTGTAACAAATTCTGTAATACAAGAAAGCAATTTTGTAATACATATCATACATATATATATATATATATATATATATATATATATATGAGAGAGAGAAGGGAAGTGGGGAAAGGAAGAAGGGAGGAAGAATAAATAAATTCTCTTTGTGCTGTAGAGACTTCTCAATTTCAAAGCTAGATGTTTGAGGATAATTTCATCCCTGGTACTGGTACTCCTGTCTTACTGACGCCACCACCTGTTTATAAAGGGACTTCTCTCAGAGGAGGTTAAGAATCTCAACTCTGTAACAGGATCCCTGCAATCTACCATGTTATCCAGAAAATACCAAGCCTCATACACTGCTAGCCTCATGTTTCTCTTGCACTAGACCATCCTTATGAGGCTCTAAAGACATAAAGTCCATATGTGTTCTCTCAACCACAATCCACTGAATAGGGGCTGATTTTCTAACAGACATCCTTCTATCCTAGATATCTAAATATTTTTAAATATTGGTTTTGTTAGAGATATCTCTCTCCCTATTTTCTACTTGTCACGCTCATAAATCCAGGCAATGCCCTCATTAGGGAGGACAATTCCATCAAGTATATGGTTCCTATTTAAAAGCTACTAACTGAGACAGGAAAAATGGAACTAATGCAAGAGGAAAGGACATATGTTTGGTTGACGTCAAGAAAAACTGGGATTCTGCACAGTGAAAAGTGAGGCAGAAATGATTTTCTTGATTTAATCCAAAATACTGTTGAGTTCAGGAGTGTTATTAATTGTTCAATGAAAGAAGACTATGAAACTGGCCCATTGATGTGAAACAAGGATCTCTGCTCTTAGCAAAGCCCAGACAAAATACATCCCATCTCCAGCCAGTATGGCTTAAGCTGTATTGATGCTATATTTTTCAAACAAAAGAATAAATAGCAGAGAGAGAATTATCATAATTACCTAAGTGGACACCAGAACTCAAACAGTGAAACAAATATATCTCTAAAATTTCTCTTGTACAAGGGGGATCCAATCACCAGGATAATTTCACATTCGGATTAGATGAAATATGAAAATTTTCATCAGGTGAATTACAAGGTAGCCCGAGACTTCAGGCAGAAGTATTAATCAGGTTTTGCCCTTGAAAAATCAAACCATTTCTTTCCAGAGACACTGATATCTCTTCAGACAGGTGAGAGATTTCTAACATTCCTACATGGTCTGTTCAGAACCCTCAGAATTTTCAGCACTTCCCCCTACTAGCTTCATCTAAGGCTTTCATAGCACTCCAGAAAAAGAACTTCCATCATTTACAGCATGGAGCTAAGGAAAAAGAATTCTTTGAAATGCTTATCTTTTTATCTCTCCTACATGATAAAAGACTCTGAATTACACACCATATTTCAACAATCCTGCCATTAATCTCAGGGCTGTGGATTCTTAAACAGATTTCGTTGTCTCTGTCTCTTTGCATTAGCTCTGTTGCTTCTCTTACTTGTAGGGGGTGCCCTGTGTCCCTGTAAATTGTCTGGAATGGTGTTAAGTTTTCTGTGCCCCCTAGGTCTGTCCGCATATGCTTAACTCTCTTCAGTGCTTACTCCATTGCATGCTGACTGTACTTCACACTATTCCTGAGAAAAACAAACACAGCCAGCGACATGATAGCTACTCAACATTGCCCAATATTGAATCCCTGAATTGTGATACACTCATCATAAACAATCTTACCTGAAACCTCCAATGCCAAAGTCAATTCTGCAGTAACCCCTTTAACAAGCTAGTCCTTTCTTTAAAGTATCTTTCTGGATTCTCTATGGCCTTTCTAGCAACTTACAGAAAGAAAGCCTCATAGGAAGATCAGAGTCCGTAGACGTTGAAATAATAACTTATACACAAACTCTTCAGCAGTAAAATCAGTGTTTCCTCAAGGAAGAAAGTATGAGGAAACAGAGTGAGAGAGGATCCTCTCAGACACACAGACCCTACCAATCTCAGTCTTGAACATATGGGTCATCGTCTCCTTTGTGCCTCCAGGCCCTAATGTTCCAAGGCTAACCTCAGGTGATCATGTTAGCTGTAGCGCAGGTGGGAAACAGACCTGTAGCTCCAGATGGACCCTAATTTAACCCCTGAGAGTCATCCCCACTTGAGCATCTGACCAGAAAAAGAAAAAAAAAAACTAGTCTTACCTTGGTCGCCTCTATGCGCAGCTGAGATTCATCCTGTTTACTCATGGGGCCCTGCATACTTCCTGAGCAGTCCACGAGGAAGACAAATTCTCCACAGGTAATTGGTGGCTGAGATTCTGGGATATTTGGGTAGAAACTCACCACTGCAGATGGATGTCCCATCAAACAGTCAACCCAGAAAGGACAAGAGCACCGTAAGACAAAAAGGAACTCGAGAATCCTAAAGACATAAAGATCAATTGCAGTGAGTTACATTGGGAGCTGAGAAAACTCAAATCTAAAACACAGTTTGATCTTTACACTCTACCTGCTTGCAAAGGGTTTGAGTTAGTTATAAACATATAAAAAATACAGAAGAGGAACACATATAAAAGAGAAGACAGAGGGTAGAAGTTACCAAGTGCAACCAACCATTAAAATACCACAATTGAATGCTAGTTTCTATCAGATAGGCAAATAAGTGAAATACATTAAGCTAAAATGTTCCAAGACTTGCCAAAAGATTCAAGCTATTTTATTGTCAGAGACAGTTTCTCTTCAAAACAAATCAATGGGGAATTTATCACATGGGCCCCTGTTTAAGTCTTTAATTACAGTTTGAAAAAATGATGCTTATGTGGACAATTCTTATGTTGACAATTTACAAGAGGTGAGAGTGTAATAGGTGTCATACACAACAAGTAAAGTCTATCTGGTTGGGTATGAAGCACTTACCAGTACTTTCCAGAACAAAGAAAGAGATGCACTGGGATGTACGTTGGACTCTAATAGCATCATCCAAACAATAGTATAGAGGAGACCACAGGAGCCTGGCCCATGTCACCAAGCGGTCAAAGCCATAGCTGTGATTTTATTTTAAGGAACAAGTGAAATCTGATGCAGGAGTTGAAATGTTAGTATTGAGATAGAGATAAAATCAGAATGGCTGGGTTATATGAACACTGGATTTGTAATTCAGAGAATATAAGAGGACATAGAATTAAATTCCAATATCCTATTTTTATAAAACCAGGATTATAGGTTTAAATTCTCAGTAGCCCTGGGATTCAGAATAATTATAGGAACTGGCTCAGTTTAATCTTTTACCCATGGGATACCCCAATAATCAAACTGGCTTCCAAATAAAGTGAGTGTGGCTCAGCAAATATTTGATAGAACATTCATTCCAAAATAACTTTTACAATATCCAGGTCCCTGGATATACTGGAGAAGAAGATGAGCTTTTTTAATGGACAATGTGCACTCCTTTCCATTCCAAGAGACAGCTGGTCATGGTGTGACTGGCGTTGTTCTGAAAAGTCACAAAGCTTGCCATGAGAATGAAATGAGTTAATATATCTAAACTGTTTGGAACAACGTCAGATACATAGTAAGCACTATGTATGTATTATCTACTATAACTCTTATGCCTTGGCTCAAATTATTTTCACCTCTATGAGTCTCAGCTTACTCATTTTTAAATGAGGCATTTCACACCCTAGCCAGCTCTTCTACTTGCCAGCCTCAGCTTCCTCATCTGAAGAATCAAATTAGTAATACTTATCTCAAGATTATTTTAAGGGTTAAGTGATATAATACACTTAAGGAACTCAGTCTAGGGCTCAACTCAGATTAAGCTCTCAATACTAATTTTATAAAATTATTTATACCTTTTGTTTTTATGCAATTATTTTTATTAAATTATAACTGAAATTTTTGAAAATCATATTCTTAGTGTGATCAGTACATTGAACTTTTTAAAAAACATATTTTTGTATTTTCATTGTGTAGTGGTATACTTCATTTTGCAGAAATCTAAATGGTTTTAGTGAGCCAAGCTGCCATTTGTCATTGGTTTCTTTGTACGGATGAGAATAGCAAGTCATCTTGACCAAACATATGATCTGGAAAGCAAGATTTGAGTTGCCCTCCTGGAAGGAATTCACAAGATTCATAAAGACTACCCCTAATGTCCACCTATGGCCTGCAGAGCTGGTCACAGGAAACAGATGAGGAAATATGCATAAGGGCCAATGAAACTTCTTGGAAGGAAAGGGGCTGAGATCTCAGTACTTACACTTTGAGACCCAACATCATAATTCTTTCTCTGGTGGATTAAAATGATCCTGACTGAAGACCAGGTCACTGTTGTGGGAGCATCTCATGGAGGAACTCACCAGAAGGAATGGAGAGAAATAGTCAACTGATGTACAAAGACAGAGTATGCAGCTTCATGGCAGAGGAACTGGAGCAAACTTGATAGAGGCTGGGAGCCCCTCTAACAGCTTTAGCATGGAAAGCTTGCCCTGAGGGAAAATGGTTGAACATGTGAGGGCAAACTAAGGAGTTCCAATTTGGGAGCTTGAGTATGAACTCTGTTGACCAAACATTAATAATAGAGAGAAGGAGTGGGATACCTCCAGCTTTGTTCTTTTTCCTCAAGATTCTTTTGGCAATTCAGGGTCTTTTGTTGTTTCATACAAATTTTAGGATTCTTTGTTCTATTTCTGTGAAAAATGTTGTTAGAACTTTGATAGGGATTGCATTGAGTCTATAGATTGCTTTAGGAAGTATGGACACTTTAACAATGTTAATTTTTCCAATCCAAGAGCATGGAATATATTTCCTTTTCTTTGTGTCTGCTTCAATTTCTTTCAACAATGTTTTTTAGTTTTCAGTATACAGATCTTTCACCTCTTTGGTTAAGTTTATTGCTAGGTATTTTATTCTTTTTGTTGTAATTGTAAATGGGATTGTATTCTAATTTTTGTTTCTGCTACTCCGTTGTTAGTGTATAGAAACGCAACTGATTCTTGTATGTTGATTTTGTATCCTGCGACTTGACTGTATTCATTTATCATTTCTAAAAGTTTTTTAGTGGATTCTTTAGGGTTTTCTGTATATAAAATCATGTTGTCTGCAAATAGTGACACTTTCACTTCTTCCTTTCCAATTTGGATCCTTTTATTTGTTTTTCTTGCCTGATTGCTCTGGCTAGGACTTCCAATACTATGTAAAATAAGAGTGGTGACGGTGGGCATCCTTGTCTGGTTCCTGTTCTTAGAGGGATAGCTTCCAGTTTTTCTCCATTGAGAATGATATTAGCTGTTGGTTTGTCATATATGGCCTTTAATATGTTGAGGTATTTTCCTTCTATACCCATTTTATTTAGAGTTTTTATTGTAAATGGATGCTGTATCTTGTCAAACGCTTTCTCTGCATCTGTTGAGATGATCATGTGATTTTTGTTCTTCATTTTGTTAATGTGGTGTATCACATTGATAGATTTGCAAATGTTGAACCATCCCTGCATCCTGGAATAAAACCTACTTGATCATGGTGTATGATATTTTTAATGTAGTGTTGCATTTGATTGGCTAATATTTTGTTGAGGAGTTTTGCATCAAAGTTGATCAGTGATATTGGCCTGTAATTTTCTTTTTTTATGTTGTCCTTCTCTGGTAATGGTATCAGGATAATGTTGGCTTCACAGAATGAGTTAGGAAGCCTCTGCTCCTCTTCAATTTTTTGTAACAGTTTGAGAAGGATAGGTATTAAGTCTTCTTTGAATGTTTGGTAGAATTCACCAAGGAAGCCATCTGGTCCTGCCCATTTATTTTTTGAGAGGTTTTTGATTGCTGTTTCGATCTCCTTACGGGTGATTGGTTGATTCAGGTTCTCTAATTCTTCTTGATTCAGTTTTGGAAGGCTGTATGATTCTAAGAATTTATCCATTTCTTCTAGATTATCCAGTTTATTTGCATACAGCTTTTCATAGTATACTCTTATAATCTTTTGTGTTTCTGAGGTATCTGTTGTAATTTCTCCTCTTTCATTTCTGATTTTATTTATTTGAGACTTCTCTCTTTTTCTCTGGGTGAGTCTAGTCTAGTTTGTCAATCTTGTTTGTCTTTTTAAAGAACCATTAATTTTTTCTATGGTTTTTTTAGTCTCTATTTCATTTATTTCTGCTCTAACTTTTATTATTTCCTTCCTTCTGCTGATTTTGGGCTTTGTTTTTCCTTCTTTTTCCAGTTCTTTAGGTGCTCTGTTAGATTGTTTATTTGGGATTTTTCTTCTTTGTTGAGGTAGGCCTGAATTGCTATAAACTTTCTCTTAGAACCACTTTTGCTATATTCCCTATTTTGGCATGTCGTATTTTCATTTTCATTTGTCTCCAGGTATTTTTTGATTTCTCCTTTGATTTCTTCACTGACCCAATCGTTGTTCATTTTGTCATTTTGTTTAATCTCCACATTTTTGTGGCTTTTCTGATTTTCTTTCTGTAGTTGACTTCTTGTTTCATACTTTTGTGGTCAGAAAAGAAGCTTGGTATTATTTCAATCTTCTTAAATTTATTGAGACTTGTTTTGTGGCCTAATATGTGATCAATCCTGGAGAACGTTCCATGTGCATTTGAAAAGAATGTGTATTCTGTGGTTTTTGGATGGAATGTTCTATATATATGTACTAAGTCCATCTGGTCTAATGTGTCCTTTAAGGCCAGTGTTTCCTTATTGATCTTGTTTGGATGATCTATCCATTGGTGTAAGTGCAGTGTTAAAGTCCCCTACTATTATAGTGTTACTGTCTATTGCTCCTTTTATGTCTGTTAATCGTTGCTTTATATACTTAGGTGCTCCTATCTTGGGCACATAGATATTCACAAGCGTTATATCTTCTTGTTGGATTGTTCCCTTTATCATTATGTAGTACCCTTCTTTGTCTCTTCTTACATTTTTATTTTAAAGTCTATTTTGTCTGATATTAAGTATTGCTACCCCTGCTTTCTTTTCTTTACCATTTGCATGGAATCTCTTTTTCCATCCTTTCACTTTCAGTTTGTGAGTGTCTTTAGTTCTGAAGTGTGTCTTTGGTATGTAGCATATACATGGGTTTTGGTTTTTTTATCCAACTGGCCACCGTATGTCTTTTGATTGGAGAATTTAGTCCATTGACATTTAAATTAGCTATTGATAAAAATGTATTTTGGCCATTTTGTTACTTTTTTTAAATAAGTGTTTTAGTAATTCTTCTTTGTTCCTTTCTTCTTCTCTTGCTCTCTTCCCTTGTGGTTTGATGGCTTTCTTTAGTAATATGCTTGATTTCTTTCCTCTTACTTATTTGTTTTCTTATTATAGGTTTCTGGTTTGTGATTACCATGATGTTTCTGTATAATGTATATAGTAATCTATAGTGAGTTGATAGTCTCTTTAGCTTGACCTCCTTCTAAAAGCTCTACTTTTTCACTCTCCTCCTCCCACATTTTATGTTTTTGAAATCATATCTGATCTCTTATTTTGTGTGTGTCTATCCATTACCTTCTTGTCATTGTAATAGGTAATTTTAGTACTTTTGTCTTTTAATTTATATATCATCTTCATAGGTGGTTGGTCTCCTACCTTTACCGTATTTTTGCCTTTATCAGTGATTTTATTGCCTTTTTTTTTTTTTGATAATTTTCCTATCCCTATTTGTGGTCTTCTCTTTCCCACTTAAATAATTCCCATCAGTATTTCTTGTAGAACAGACTTCTTGGTGATAAACTTTAATTTTTGCTTGTTTGGGAAGCTCTTTATCTCTCCTTCCATTCTGAATGATAACCTTGCTGGACAGAATATTCTTGGCTGTAGGTATTTTCCTTTCAGCACTTTAAATATGTCTTGCTATTCTCTTCTCCCCTGTAGGATTTCAGCTGAGAAGTCCGCCAATGACCTTATGGACTTTCCTTTGTAGGTCATTTGTTGCCTTTCTCTTGTTCCTTTTAGGATTCTCTCTTTATCTTTAATTTTGGACATTTTAATTATATTATGTCTTGGTGTGGGCCTCTTGGTGTTCCTCTTGTTTGGTGGTCTCTGTGCTTCCTGTACTTGGATGTCTGTTTCCTTCCTTAGGTTAGGAAAGTTTTCAGCTATTATTTCTTCAAATAGATCCTCTGACTCTTCGTCTTTCTCTTCTTCAGGGACACCTATAATACAAATGTTAGCGAGCTTGATATCATCCCAAAGTTTCCTTAGACTGTTCTCATTCTGTCTAATTCTTTTTTCTTTTATCTGTTCAGCTTGGGTGACTTCCTCTACTCTTTCTTCCAGCTTGCTGATTTGTTCTTCTGTATCATCTACTCAGCTATTGAGTCCTTCTAGGGACTTTTTCTTTTCCAGTCTTGAATTCTTCATTTCTGATTGATTCTTTTTTATATTTTCCAATTCTTTGTTGACGTTGTCACTGTGTTCATCCAGCCTTCTCCCAATATCAGTAAGCATCCTTATGAGTTTTTGTTTGAACTCTTCGTCAGGTAAATTGCTTATTTTTGTTTCAGTTAGCTTGTTTTCTGGAGTTTTGTCCTCTTCCCTTGCTTGAAATGTATTCCTTTGCCTTCTCATTATGCCTCTTTCTCTGTGCTGCTTATATCTATGTATTAGGTGAGTCAGCTATGTCTCCTGAGCTTGGAGAAGTGGCTTTATGTATGAGATGCATTTAGAGGCCCAGCACTGTGCTTCCCTCTTGCCACCAGTCCAAATGATCTGGGACTGACCCCTGTTTGGGCTATTTGTGTCCTTCTGCTGTGGTAGTGTTGCTCTTACTGCAGGTACCCAGGGAGTCTAGTCTTTCCCTCCCTGGTCAGCTGTTCGTAAATTGGGTTTGGGGAGCCCCAGCACCATTGGCTGCAAAGTTTAATAGCAAACTCCTGTTGTAGTTTTCCAGTTAATTGAATATGTACCCAGTGTAGCTGGTTGCTAGACTCAGTGGCTTATAGTTGCTGTAGGCCTCAGTCCTGCAAGCCTGTTGTCAGCTATCAGTATTATAGCTGATTGGTGCTGGTCCTAGGCATGAGAACATCTAATTGTTTCAGGCTTTGGAAGGTGGAGCCAATCCTCTTTGTGGCTGATTGTGAAGCACAGGTTTTCTGCCGCTGATAAGCCCCAATCCCCACAGGTCCAGACACACCGTCAACACAGCTCTGGTCCATGCACACTTCCCAACCCCTTGGAGTGTACGCAGTTGACCCACTGCAGAGGTCCCCACCTCTCCAACAACCTCCCCCCACAGTTCACCTGGTCCTCACACAGGCCCTGCCCCACAGAGGTGAAAACACTCCACTGCCTGTAGAAGATCAAGGCACTCAGTCTATTCAGGCCGACAAGCAGCCTGAGGGCTCGCTATTGGGTGGGGTCTAGGGCAGGCTGCCTTCCCTGCCTGAACTGGGTTAAATTTGCACTCTAGTAGCTATGACAGACCCCTGAGCTATCAGGCCATGGGACGAACTTCATTGGTGTCTGCCAGCGTCTGTGTCAGCACACCAGTACTAGGTCCCAACAATGGCCACCACCAAAGTCTCAGTCCCTGGAGAGGTCTCACCTCTCACCAAAATACACCCAGAAACTTCAGGTGAGTCTCTTTTCACCAAAGGGCTGTGCAGCTGTCTTTTTGGTGATTTCAGATTGTTCTCTGAGATGGGTGAATTTGTGCATGGGCCGTTTAAGAGCCAGGATTTTTTGGCTTTCCTCTGATAGCTTTTCTGGGAGTATTCCCCATTGCAGTTAATAGCCAGTAAAGCCAGATAGTAGGACACTTGTCTCAGTTGTACTGTGTCTAAAGGATGCTTAATGTGCCCCCGCTAAGGTCCTCACTTCTTCAGGCAGGGCTGTGTACCTTAGGGCGGCTCCCATCTGGCCAGCTGTGAAGCTCCACTGCTCACAAAGGTGGCTTTTTTCCTCTCCAGAAGGAATTTCTGCCTCTTCTGCCTCAGTCAGGACTGTCCCTCGTTGTGGGGATTCTTTTTATCCAGTTTTCATCTTTCTCTCCAGGGTAATTTTTCCAAGAATAATAGTTACCTGGTTGTGTTTGTGGGAGGAGGTGCATTCTGAGTCGGCCTATGCAACCATCTTGACAAGATCTCAATAGACATCATGTTTATATGATCACTGTTAACTTGCAAATTTTATGTTTGAAGAGATCACGTGAAAACTGGGTTCAGCAGAAACTCATCATAGATGGATGATAGTAGATAGCATGGATTGAAAGAAAATACATATCTAGCTTCTATATATTGAGTTCTTCTTAGAAATCAGTGCTAAGTATTTTACATAGTAAGGCAGACAGCTTTAATTTCAGACAGCAATAATGGCTGTCATCACACAGCCACTTATATGTTTGTCAGAAATCCCTTAGAAGATGCTGATCATTGCTTAGGATTAACAGTCGTCATCAACTATGAGCAAATATTATACCGTGGGAAACCAGAAGCATAAATAAATGTGAAAGGGGATAGGCAAGGTGAAGTTCAAGGCTCTAATTCTCTGAATATTAGTAAAAGGCATACCATCCTAATCCAGAGTGTCAAAAATTGTAGAGAAAACTAGGAACCAGGTTCTGATATATTAAGATCAACCTGATCCTCCCATAGAATTAAGTCTGTGAGCTTTAGATTCAAAGTTTGGGACTCACTTCCTACTTCCACTAGTTATTATTTGTGTTATATTGGGATTACTCCAAACAACTTAACTTCTCTGATGACTCACATCATCATTTTTAAAAGGGACTAATAATACCTACTTTATATGCATGTTGTAAGCATTAAATAAAATAAGGTTTTTAAAGACATGTGGCACTCTTTCAATGTTAGTTCTACTTTCCCTTTCTTGGATTGGCCTGGATGAATCCCAAGAATCTTGAAAATATTAAAGCTCCATAGAGAACAGGCTATTATTTGAAAAGGAGTCTGATATTTCTTACATCTTTTTCTAACTCTATAAATATGATTTTGCTTTGTTTTGGTTTGGTGTGGTTTCTGATCATCTCTTTCACTGTAATTACTAGTAGTTAAAACAAAAACAAACCAACCAAACAGACAAAAACAAAATAAGAAAAACACCAAAAAATCCATCTTAAAATTGGGAAGGGAAGGAGTAAAAAAGAAACAAAATGAAAGATTTTAATGTTGAAAATAAATCAGTTCCATCCAATTTCAATAAAAATCATAGGAATAAGTTGTATGTGTCAGGAATTTTGTAAGCATTATCTCAGTTAATCCTCACAATCTCCCTATGAAATACTATTATGACTCCATTTTACAAATGGCAATATTAAGGTTCAGAGGGGACCACTGACCTGCTCAATGACACACAGCTGATGAGAAACAGACTTGTTTTTCATTCCCAGAACCTCTGGCTCCAAGGTAGTACTCTTTTCATTACATTGCAATTTCTTCCACAATCATAAGTGCTAAGGAAAAATGACAAATAAACAGGCCAAATCCCTGAGGTCTATAAAAAATGAAAGAAGTCCATAGGATGTCTACCCAAAACAGAAAAATATAGTGGCCATAAGGAATCCACAAGCTGTTTGATTTCCCAATTACTTTAAAGATTATTTTGATTATGTGCACTATTTTCTCACTCAAAATCTCTCAACATCTAGCATTTAATTGCTCCCTGTACTCAGAGGGCCCCTGCTCCCTGAGTCTTGGGATATATCACGAGTGAGGCTCCAGAGGGACTTTGAGATAATTTAAAATCTTACAAAGGTAGGAGATATTTTTACTTCTGCAAACTCTGAGGAAGTCTCTATAGGTGATAGGATAGCCTTCAATGTATAGTACCCTCTCTCTGTGTGGTGCTGAATGAAAAAGACTATTTGGAGTCTGCAGTTAGAGGACCCAAGTTCAATTCTATGGCACCTAGGGAAGGGAGACTTTTGGGATGGAGAGCCTCAAAAGTTTATAGAAGAAACTGAAGATAAAAGGAGGGAAAAACATTTTTTTCCCTAATTGAACCAGTCATGACTCTTTTGAACACGTGAGTGCTCAGAGTATCTCCTCGTCTTTCTCAGATTTTACTTTTACCCTCACTCTGGTGTCCTAGGTAACAAAGAATGTTGTAAGAAATCACAGTTAAGGGCTTTCTTCTCATTTTATGCAATGACTAGAGTCTTTTCCTCCATTCATTCTATCAAACAGTATGCAGGAATGCACTCATTTATTCTTTTTTTGTTCCTTAATTATTAATTCAGCATCAATCACATTCCAAGTACCACACAGTTGCTTAGGATTAAAAAATTAGTTGGGTATATTCCTTGACATGGAGAAAATATATTTCTATGGGATGGAGAGAATAATAGTCTGTATGATACATAGATATATAAAAGACATTCTCCTGGTTCTCTTCCAAATTCCCTGAAGAATGCTTATATTTCTTATTACATGGCTCCTTTTCCCTCTCCTTTTCCTAAAATGTAGTATTTCTCAAGTTTTGGCCTCCAGTCCTTATTTTGTCCTTGATTTACCCTGTCTCTCCTGTTGAGCTCATTCA
This sequence comes from Equus quagga, assembly GCF_021613505.1. Lineage (NCBI taxonomy): Eukaryota > Metazoa > Chordata > Mammalia > Perissodactyla > Equidae > Equus > Equus quagga. The sequence continues at coordinate 71,561,877 of NC_060280.1, read as the reverse complement.
GACTTAAGACATTGACTACCATCTTCATATAGGTAATACTTCCCAAATTCTTTAGCATGAGACACTCTATAGCAAATAAAATAATAATGAATCATTATGAAATATGTTATGTATTAAAATATTTCATGAGCATCATCATATTTAATCTTGACAGCAATTCTGTGAGGTAAATATTATCTCAGTTAATCAAAAACAAGCATTAAGTACATACCCACTATCTACCAAGCACAATTATGAGAACATCCCAAATTTTCAAGGAGCACAATTATAGTGGTGTGTGTCAAAATAAAGATTGTGAGAGACAAGTGAGGGACATAAAACCAAGGAGATTATCCAGTGGTTTCGCAGGAACTTTCCTATTTTACCCTTGTTGTTCTGCTTTAATTATTAATAATGCTTCCCTTCACTCTCAAAACTGTCTCAGTTGGAATGATAAATTAACTGATTAGCTAAGGTTGAGGCTACTGATGCAGGGAATGCTTTCTTCTTCTTTAAAGATGGGAAGCTGAGGTTCAGATATTATAAACTTCCTGTCTATAGTCACATCACCAAAAATCAGAAGTTCACCTTGGGTCTTTAGACCTCTAATCCAAATTCTTTTTAATATGCCATGTTTTCTCTTTCCTAGACAAATGCTTGAATGTGAATTGAATCTTCTAGGAAAGTTGGATCCATTTTCTAACTACAGATATAACCCTAAATCACTATTTGAATTATCAATTGTCGTTCTTGGTTCCATGTGTCTTTGATGCCTATGAACCTGTCTGGTTGTGGGTCTAGAAATGGGGATGAGCTTAAATGTTTAAGATTAAAAAAATATTTGAAATTACAAAGACAAATTTTTAAAAAAACATAGTAAACAAAACTTTAATCTGAAATGGTGTTATTTTCAGGAGATATTTCTCATAGTTTTTCTTTGCTCTCAGTTGTTATCTTACAGAGGATAATGTTTATACTGCTTTAGAACCAATAGAAATGTGATTCATGCATCACCTTGCATATCATTGATATCAAGCATAAGCATGATTCATATTTTACTGTGTTTCCAATGGTTTCGAGGGGCAGGCGCTTGCATGTAGGTGTGGGGGATGAGATAGACACTTAAGCCGTGGTTCCCAATCTTTTCCATCACATGTTTTGTTTTTATACCTCAGCATAATTCAGAGAGGATCTCCATGGGTACCCAGGGGTATTTTCCAAACACTTCCCCTAAATTGTGAGTTATTTAGCATTAGCTATGCTCTGTAATAGATGCCTCATACTGCATTATCCAGTTAAAACTACCTAACAGCTCTTACAATATAATTCCATCCCCATTTTAGAGATAAGTAAACTGAAACATGGCAAAGTCACAAAATTGTTAAGCAAGAGCCTAGATTTAAAAACAAATCTGCCTGCCTCAAAAAATCTTACCTTTCCTTCTCACCATTTCCCCATAGCAGTTCTTCTATTAGCCCTCTCTGTTCATTGAGCCTAAGAGAAGTTGTTCAGGAGCCAACAAGGATAGCTGTGTAAAGAGAAGGCTAATCCAGATCATGGGGCCACCCACTGGCTATGCACTCTTTCTTCAACAGCTTCAGCACAAGTACAAAGTGACTTCAGGCCCAAATGATGCCTCACTGGAAGCAGACAAAAGTAGTCTGAAAAAAGAGAAGAATACTGACTTTCCTCCAACAAGAAACCTAAAGGACCAAAAGGCTTAAAGGACCCAATACAATAAACAGAATTTCTATAGACTTGATACCGTAAGACAATAATAACAAAGTACATCAATTGTACTGATATATTGTGATAATGCTGTTCTCATTCCACTTATCACATGAACTAAGATACATGATCTAAATCTGGAACCTATGGCTGTGTGTATAATTTTTATACTATTTCAGGTATTTTTACACTAATTCTTTTCACATCTTTTTCTTGTTATTAAAGAATTTTCCACTAATCATGACTTTCTCCTTTTCCTTCTCTTCAAGGAGATCCATTATCCTTCCTTAACTCCACCTCCACCTATCATTTACATTTTTTTCCCTCAAGCTAGAAGCAATTATCAGCTACCAGCAATTATGAAGATGTTCAAGGCTCATCTCATCCAAGAATTAGACACTCAACATTTAGATGAATATCTACATTCCTTTCATTAGGCATGAAATCTCACACCTACAGCAGGCTCACTACAATCATTTCTTTCCATGGTTAATAAAAAAGGCTTAAAATAGTCTAAAGACATAATGAATCACTTCAGAGCATTCTAAAATTCTATTTAAAAAAAACATTTATTGGGTGCTACTATTTCCTAAGTCATAGAGATACAGTGGTGAGCAGGAATAAACATGGTCTCTTCATGGAAGCTACAGTCAAAGTAAATTCACAAATTAATTTCCAATTTTTCATCATTCACTTATCTAACAAACATTTAAATGCCAACTATTCACAGGCACAGTGATAAATACCACAGATAATGATAACTTATAGTCTTTACTCTCAGGAACCTTATAGTCTAATAGAACCTGAACTCAATTCCATCGGAATTCCTTTTGTATATATGGAATATATGGATAATATTAACCTATGTTAGCACTTTCAATTTTTTTAGAAGATAAAATTATCTATCGGTAACTATTAATTATAAAAGAGGAGCAGAGGAGTTGACTAGGAATTGTAACTGAAGGCAGGACAATTATAATTTGACAATTTTCATACACTTTGGAGTTCCAAAAATCAGATCATAAAAGTAAAAACATCATCTCTTCTTGGATGATTCACTAGCACCTTTAAACGCCAGCATTCTAACAGACAGCTGACCACAACACACCCTAGTGGCCATTTCACTTTCTTAGCATATTCACTTATATGACTTTTTCCTTTAAAATAAAACAGATATTCAAACACATACAAACAGAGTGCAGAATGGTGGTTGCCAGAGGCATGGGGAGGAGAAAAGGAGGGATTGCTAATTAAAATGTATAAAGTTTCAGTAACGCAAGACGAATAAATTCTAGAATCTGCTGTACAACATCAAGCCTATAGTTAACAACATTGTGTTGTACAATTAAAAATCTGTTGAGAGTAGATCTCATGTTAAATGTGCTTACCACAATAAAATAAAAATAAATTTTTTTAAAAAATCAGAAAACACAAAAAAATCTGCAGAATTGAAATACTTTCATTGGATTCAACAATTCCAATTGTTAGCAAATATCAAATATCTCATATCTACATCATTATATATCATGTGACATCACTAAAACCTACAATCTAAATGATACAACTTAGTTGTTAACTTCTAAACAATTTAAAAGCGCAGGATAATAACCAAATTTGTCACCATTACTTTCTTTTGAGTCAAATTATCGATAAATAAGAAAATGCCCAAACTAAGGAATATATCCAGTTAGAATGATATCAATACAACCCAAATCTTAATGCTCATTGCCATGTATCACAATCCATTGTTCTCAATAGAGGTGCGGGTGCCAAACCTGACCTTTGATGGCTATTCAGGGTATTCGATCACATGTTGAGTAATTGTAGATATGCTTTGGAAAGGAATCGAGAGGATCAGGCTTCCAGGTTGATCTATTTTAAGGCATTTATTGTTGTATAATTGGTTGTGGACATTAATTAAATTACGTCCATGTGTTCAGTACTGAGATCTCTGTTCTGGGGGCACATCCAATATCTCATCATGTTAATGCCTCATTTTGCTTTGTATCCATATTTGTGAAGAAATATAGCATCTCAAGACGTGAAAGCCCAGCTTTGTTTTACTAATAGCTCCCAAAATTCTTTAGTAGAATTTCTAATTCTTAACTTCAACATCATTTTTATGTTTAAACAGATTGTTGACTATGAATGTATTGGTATTGTGTCTGTCACAAATCAGCCTTCACATTCATGCTTTCATGTCTTTTGTCTCTAATCAGACCTCCCTTCCAGAAACATGAGGAATCACACAGAGCTGAATGAGTTCATTCTACTGGGAATACCTCAAACAGAGGGACTGGAGACCGTGCTCTTTGTCGTCTTCTCATTCATTTACCTCTCCACTCTGCTTGGCAATTCACTCATCTTTACAGCAATTGTTTCATCCTCTGCCCTTCACACTCCCATGTATTTCTTCTTGGGACTCCTATCTATTTTTGACATATTATTCCCATCTGTGACCTGTCCCAAGATGTTATTCTATCTCTCTGGCCAGAGCCAAGCCATTTCTTATAAGGGATGTGCTGCACAGCTCTTCTTCTATCATTTCCTGGGATCTACTGAAGGCTGCCTCTATTCTGTGATGGCTTATGATCGCTTTGTTGCCATCTGTCACCCACTGAGGTATATGCTCGTCATGAGACCTGAAGTCTGTGTTGGTTTGGTCATGGCAGCCTGGTTGGTGGGTTGTCTTCAGGCCACCATTCTGACCTCCTTTACCTTTCAGTTAACCTACTGTGACCCCAATCAGGTAGACTACTTCTTCTGTGACATTCCTGCTGTCTTACCCCTGGCTTGTGCCGACACCTCCCTGGCCCAGAAAGTGGGTTCCTCTAATGTTGGCTTTCTGGCTTTAATGCTTTTCTTCAGTATTTGTGTCTCCTACACACGCATTGGGATTGCCATTTTGAGAATTTGTTCAGCAAAGGGCAGGCAGAAAGCTTTCTCTACCTGCAGCGCCTACCTCACTGCAATCCTCTGTGCCTACGGACCTGTAATCATCATCTACCTGCAGCCCACACCCAACCCTTTGCTTGGTGCCGTGGTGCAAATATTAAATAATGTAGTCTCACCCATGCTGAACTCGTTAATCTATTCCTTAAGGAACAAGGAAGTGAAAAGATCCCTAAAAAAGGTGTTCCACAATATAGTATTTACTGCTGTGGAATAAATTATGTGTTTTGTAATTGATTTTAGAATTTATTGTCTCTTAATATCATCCTCCTATTTCCTCTTCTTAAATAGATAAGCAGATAATAGAAAATGCTTCCTCTAAAGCATTATGTTTTGTTTGCCTAATAAGATTTTGTATGCTTTTGTGTCTCTGTAACCCCTGGGGCCCTATATGTTACTCTATAACTGATGTTATCCTCAGCGCCATAATCCCAGAAAAGTGATCCAAGGACCATGGAAAGCAGCTGGAGACAGATTTCTTATCTCTATAATGGGCAGGCAATTTAGCCTGGCTGAAGATAGTGAGCCTCTGTGGCAGTCCAAGAAGCACCCTTTAATAGCCATCTCTGTGCCAAATCACCTTCATTTCATTTTTCTGGTTCCGTTTAGAATGTGGTTATTCCTCTTTTATGCCTATAAACATTTCAGTTTCTCCATGTTGCTAAAAATAGTATTAAGTACCATTTATAGCACATGATCTGTTTTCTAGGCACTGTGAGGAACATCTCGCAGATATTCATCCTGTTTAATCTTCATATCATTCCCCATAAACTAGAGTTTTCATTTTGTAAAAAAGAGCTTTGAGGACCAGAGACTTCAAACAATGGACCCAAGTTTGCACGTTAAGTGGCACACCAGACCTCAAGCTCAGATCCAGTTAACTCCAAAGCCCCTACTCTTAATCCCTCTCCCACATGACTGCCCTGAAAGACCAGCTTGGCAATTAACTCATCCTCGCACTTCTCCCCAGAGCTCATGATACATAGAAAATATTCAGTAATAACTGGTAAAATATGCACTGACATAGATCATGTTTGTATATTGACTTTACTATTATCTTCTTTTATTCTGTGCCACTACCCATGTACCCATCTGTAGATTGAGGCACTGAGATATGGCAGTAAGTCTCCTTCACTTCATAACACATCTACTTATGGTAAAGCCAGGCCTACACCCAAACCCTTTTAACTCTTACTATCATGGTTTTCCTACTGCACCATGCTGCTGATATCCCAAATTACTCTTTAGTGGAAAAGCATTGGGAAAGCTTTCATGCCCAGTGTTGTTTGAAGAGAAGATGGCCTAATTATGGAGTTTAATGACCATGGTCATCTGGTTCTTCTATCAAGTTACTTCTTCCAACTTGGCCTCCAACACTACTGGAATTGATAGTTATTTCTCAGTTTTCTCCAGAATCCAGAGAGAAGGAAGGGGCACAATTTTCTGGAGATCTCACAGACACACCAGCCCTTAATTTCTGTGACATTGTAATGATTTCTAGCTTTTGTAATCCATTATTACTCCGAAAAGCTTCCATCCTATTTGAAACCTTTAAACAAAACAAAAAAGTGAAAATCCCAAATGAACTAAATTTCTGCCATTACAAAAGGCATGAGACAAAAAGTACAAAATGAAGCCTATTTAGGCATAGACAAATGGTTTGAGGTGCAATATGAGGGTTCCATGGCCTCTCCTAACCTGATTAGTAAAATATAAGATCACACAGAATCTTATTTCCATGCTTTTGGAATGCCTATTCTTGATAATATGCTAGATTCAAGCAATTCTAAAAAATTTGCTGTCCTATTGATAACAAGCAAGGACAAGATCTGCTCACTGCAAGACAAAAGCCCATCCATCAAGTAGCAAGGCGGTGGAGAGAGAGACACTTTATTAAGCAATGAACTAGCTAATCAAAAAACAGCAGACTATCGTCCTTAAAAAAATAATACATCTTAAAGGGGAACTGATTGGGAAATGACTTATATAAGGCAAACAAGGTTGAGAAGAAGGCTCAGGAGTATCAGGTTTGGACCACCGCAGATGGTTGGATGCCTCTCTGTAGACAAAAGTTTCGGATCTGCTGAATGTGACGTTCCCGAGGAATCTAAGAAAACATTAATTATTTTCTTATCTGAGAGAGAAGGAACAGTTTGGGCAGAGGGCTGAAATCTGCTAACAAGTCATTCTCTGCTGGTTACTGACTGGTTACTGATTACCTTGCCTACGTGCAGTTCTAAGTGTTTCTCTAAAGCACACAGTCAGAATAAGACAGGAGGGCTTTAGACATAGAGTCTCTCATGCTAACTGGGTCTCACTATAAATGCTGGATATTAGCAGGAGAATCCACATGCTACGATATCTGGTAAAGCCTGGATAGTGTTTATGGACTGATACTCATCACACTAATACTTAAACTCCTTCAATAAATTTCTTTTCTTTACGATGCAAAATTCCATGAGAGTAGAGACCATGTTTGTCTTATTCACTGTTGTGTCCACAGGACATAGCCCAGCGACACAGAAAGCTTCACCTGTAAGTTTGTTGAATGAATGAATGGATACTACTTAGCCTTTCAAATTAGGATGCAATTGCATCTTTATTAACATAAGAAGAGGAACGTGAGTGAAATAATTAGGATACAGAACAACAACATGCACCAATTTAAACAGATATCTACAAGTAAAATTGAAGACATATGAAAGCTGAAAGCTGAATGAACTACAACCAGTTTTTAGTCACTTGCTAAAATCAAGACTATCCGAAATTGCTCTACCAAGGACAGGAAGAAATATTTACATATGAATCCTTTCCCAGGATATGGCATCCTAATAACATAATAAACCTCTCAATAGGAAATTCCTCACAATTTAATTTTAAATCCAAACACACAGTTTATGGGCTCCTAAAAACCTGCACAGACTGACTGGCATCCTGATAGAGCTGCCATCAAGCTTTTCTCCTTTCTCTCATATTCCTCTGTGTACACCACTACCCTCCAGAACCACTAGGTCTCCCTCATAGTTTTTGGTTAAAATAGCAGTTGGGTTGAAATGATAACATATTGGGTCTCAAGAATATTGCTTGCTTGGGATGTTGCTATATGGCTAGGATTTGCTTTTGTTTTTAATATTTTAGGTATTAAGCTGGTTTTGTGAAAATGATCTATTTACACTTGGGAAAGTGGAAATTAATTAAAAGCCTTTGTGTTAGAACAATTCAGATTCGAAGTACAGCAGGAGCCTCACGCAATTCCAAGGAGAGAGATCAGAAATGAGTCACGGAAGAAGGAACCATGGCCCCAAATAAGGCGCCTCAGTCTTAGAATAAGATGAATACGAAATTGTGGAGGGAACAAGTGTGGAATCTTAATTCTTTGGACTTTAATATTCAACAAAAGTGTATTTCATAGTTATATTTTAATTTCTTTCTGAAATTAATATTTCAGAAAAGATATTCATATGCAGTTTAATTTTGTTGGCATTATATTATTTGGCATATTTTAACAGTTATGAGTGCTCATTTTACAGCTTCATCTGTTGAGCTATATTGAAAAAAGTAGCTAGACATAATTCATGATGAGAAATAGAGAGTGCATTTTGGCTGAGAGTATAGTGTATCCTTGATATTAAATCAATTTATGTTCTTTTCTGAAGAGAGAGCAGCGGGATAGTCTGCTGGATGATCCAGGCAGCCCCTGATGGGTTGCCTGGCAACCAGCTTGCTGAAGTCAGGGTCCTGCTTCCCCAGAGCAGAAGGGGGAGGGCAGATCAAGATGCTGCTGGTTCCAGATTTTACAGGGAGAGAGAGAAGGCATTCTCTTGCATTCTTAATTCAGCTTTATTAGTAACAAAAGTAACATTTGGTTTGACCCTCAATTGAATCCTTATGTTTATTCATCAGTTTTTAGTACTCATAGATGAGGAAATGGGCAGAAAGATGATTGATTAGGATCCTTCAATATATGTTGTTACACTATTCTATCCTCAGTTTGTTATAATACTTCACACAGCCGAAGCTGCTCATAGATGAATGAATGGATTTATAAAATATCATTCAATAATTTAGTTTAAAATTCTTCCTAACCTCAGCTTAATATATATATAAAGGAGCATCATAAATACTCTCCAAATACATGCCAAACTAAGCTTTATACAGAACACAAGACAAAGAGAGTAATTCTCTGTCAAACATCAGAGCCTTTTCAAGTGAGATAGTATAAGAGAAATTAGTATCTCGCCTCCTCCCTTCTGTTTTTTGAGTAATGACATATCAACACCTGCAAACACCCAAGTCAGACACTGAGAGCACACCTTTACGTTTTCACACTCTCACTCAACAGACTATAACTCCTACTACTCTATTTCTTAATTATTTTTCCTTTATTTATTATCCAGTCTCCTTCCTAAATGCCACCATCTCTTTTCACACACTGATCACGCCCTGATGGCTCCCTAAAGGAAATCCCAGCCACTACTCCAGTCTGAGTCCGGCCTCCTGTCCACACTGATTTACGTTACCCTTTAGAACAGCATCTGATCTCCACAGTCTGTGGTATAAAGTACAAATTTTATAGCATATCACGCAAGGTCCTTCAGAGCCTGACTCCTGCAGACATTTCTATTCACATGCCCCTGTTTGAAATTGAGCTATGGTGTTCTCAAACACACTGTGCTGTGAGTCCAGGAATGTTTGATAAACCACTACTAAACTCTTCAGTCTAGACTCCTCTCAAATAATCTCTCTTGCATGATGACAACCTGGAGAAGCTGATTTCTCCTCTGTGTTTCTCTAGTTGTATGTACTTTTACTGATGGACTTCCTCCAGTGGCACACGTTAGAGACAGTGAGAAATACAGACTTGAATTGAATTCCCAGAAACTCTGTTTACTTGCTGAGTGATATTGGGCCTCTTAAACTTCCTGGGCCTTAGTTTCTTCCCCCTCAGTCCTAAATAATAACACCTCCCTCATGTGGATATTGGCAGGAGTAGATAATATTCATTAAGCACCCATGATAATCCTTGCTCATAGAGATAAAACAGTAATTTGTAATTATTTTTTCTCCTTCCCTGTCCTTCTCACCTCAGTTGTAAATGTTCCTTGATGCAATTATAAGTCTTATGCACCTAGTGCAATGCCTTCACATAAGGGATATTCAATAAAAGTTCAGTGAATAATGAAACATGTCATTAATAAATACACATAAACAGTGTCATTTAATAAACATTTATTTAGCTATGATATTCAAAGAATTAATCTGTGTGCTTTCAGAAATACAAAGTAACTTAAAATTAACCTCAGAGAAACAAGAAATAATCAAGTAAAATAACCATAAATGTCCTATTATGACACACACCAAGTAAATGGTTCTGACTACAATAGTCATGTCTCCAATCAAAGCTTATTTTACAAGGAAATAATATCAGTTTTCATGCAAGAATTAAGTATTTTATTGTTATCAAAGTATAAAATAAGAACTACTTAATCAATCTTTCCATACAGAAACTATGACTATGGAGAAAAAAATCTCCGAAGGAAGATCAATACTAAGTTTATTTAAATTCTCATAGACTTGGAGAGAGAGGTTTCTTTCTAAGCAAAAGTAAGTAGAAAAACTGGGATGTCTATCCAAATCTGAATGAGCTGTTTTGTGGGAAACTTTTCTGCTTTGTGGATTCTAATAATGACACTTTCTTGCCATCAATTTTATTTGAGATAGTGTTCCTGTCTCCTCCATCATCTTTGATGCACCCATGTAATGAGATGAATCTAGTGGCAGGATAAAATGAGCATCTTGTCCTTATGTGAGTATTTTCATATTATTCTCAGAGAAGGGTCTATGGTTTTAATGAAATCAATAAGCACAGAGATTAGAGCAATCCTGAGAGTGGAGGCAGAAGCTAATGGAGATGGACTATGCTGGTCCACAATGGCAAAGGGAAGGAGAACTGAAGAATGCAATTTCTTGGTTTTACGAAGATTTATAAGATGAAACCCTATGGAAAAAAATGAATGTAAGACTCTATTCAGAGTTTCCTTGGGGAAAGTACTAATGAGGATTACCTGAAATCAGAAACCTCAACAAGTAGAGATAGATACTGTAAAGAAGAACAGCCTGCCAATCCAAAATATAAGTTAACACTGACACTTTGTATAATCTTTCTACTTCGTATCTGAAAGTTGTTTATTTAGAAGTACCTTTATATTAAGCAAAAATTTTCTTTCATTGATACTTATCTGTTGACTCTTCTCTAAAATGCAAAGTCATGCAGTGATATCTGAGTTCATCCTACCGGGAATCACTAAGGGCTGGCAACCATATTTTATTTTTGTGTTCTTATCTTTTATTATGTGTTAATTATTTTATTATCCTCTTCTTACCTATTAATTATGTATCCTCTTTGTAAATGTTATATTTGAACTTATTGTTTGTTTATTTGTACTTCACATCCCATGTACTTTTTTTTCCTTGAAAACGTCTCTATGTTTGACATGAGTCTGTCTTCAACAATTGCTTTAACTTTCAGGCAGAGACAGGTCATCTATTTTCTGGGTTCTTCTGCTCATGTTTCCTTTGGTCATGTACTGAGATTTCCCTGTACACATTGCCATAGTGCCACCAGTTTGCTGTCATTGCTTATGCACCACAATATATGATCACCATGAGGCACGAGCTGTATATACTGGTCATCACAGGATAGAAGACTGAATGTATGTCAATCTCCTGACTCTTCACCTACACTTACCCTAATCCAGTGCCAAAGAGGTGGGCTATCATTGCTGCAACATTCCTGAAGTTAACCTGTGGCCTATGCAAACATATGCCAAGCCAAGAGGATAGGTTTTCCTAATATTGGTCTTTTTTTCTCCCTTCTTTTTCCATTGTTCTTCTATTTGCAATGGAACTGCCATCCCAAAATTTCTCTCAGTAGAGGCTAGGCATGAAACTTTCTAAACCTGCATTGCCACAAGACTACAATTCTTTGTGGCCATGGACAGAAGCCCAGAACCACAGCCTGTCTTTATTCTATGATTTGGCTGCTGAATTTGGGTGACCCTCTTGTTAAACTCCCTGATCTCCAGCCTGATAAGCAAAAGTGTGAAATGAATCCCAAACAAAATATTTAAAGGATAAACTTTATTCATGAACATAAATGAGAAGACTCAGAACTTCTAGAGAAATATTTATTCTTTTCTTAGCAGCTTTTAAGAAACTGTGCAGTAACTAGTACTATGTCTTTAACTTCATTCCTCAATCCTAAGTCTAAGTGTAGATATTTGCTAGTACTCATGCTTTAAAAGTAAATATAGTTTATAATGTGAATAGCAGGTATTCAATTGCTGTCATTTGATTTGCCCCCCAAACCAAACAATTTTTAATATTTTTTCTCATTTTATGGAGAAAGCATGGGAAGGGAGACGACATTACTGAAAAACATCCGCTAAAATGTATATCTCCCTTATCTTATAACACTGGTTTCCAAAGATTTTTCAGAAGAGACATTACTAAAAATTAAATCTTTTCCTATTCCTATACATGAAGCAAAAATAGATAAGATTTTTTTTTATAAAGCCAAACTTATAAGAGAAAAAATCACCTCAGTTGGCGTAATAGGATGGTATCTCTTATCCTCATGTAGGTGAGAATTATCTTATATTATCTTCCATCCTACTCTTTTCTATTAAAAAGAGCAAAACAGAAGGAATATTGCTTAAAGAAAATGCTATTTTTCATGCACATTGACTCTGTTACTAAAATAATTTAGCCACTGATGTCTGAGGAGTTAATCGTGTACTTTCAAAGCAGCCAGTATAAGACAGTTATACTGTAGAAAAAAAATGAAATCTCAGTCTTCTGATTCTAGAAGAAAGACTAAGCACATACTGAAACTTTGATCTTTCTCTAAACACAGAGAAATTATAGAAAATAAAATAAGTATATAACTGCAGATGAAATGAGGAAAAATCTTTCTCTATAGACAAGAAATAGAAAATACCCAGTCAGGACACTGATAGCACCCCTTTGAGGCTGGGAACCAGAGCTGCCCTGTCCAAATTAGGCTGGGGCCAGAGCTTACAACCCAAGCAACTCCAGGCCAGAGCCACACCTCACAAAGGGCAAGGTTAATGCTACAAAATTATCACCATCTAGGAGGGACAATAACTAAGAACCGTTTTATAGGAATTATCATCAAATATTCAAGGAAACCACTATTCTGAATAGATATTAAAGAAACTCGAAAGTCAGGAGAACTTACAGATTAGAAAATAAAACTACTAGGGCATCTATAAGAATTTACAATATAAGTATAAAAAGGCAGTTAAAGAGATAATATTATTATGAAATAAGAACAAAAATTCTGAAAGAAAGGCAAGAAAAGTTTTGAAAATAAACCAATAAAAATCTTGTAAAAATAATAGTATTGAATTAAAAAATTCACTGTATGACATATGAAAGAACAGCAGACTACACAGAATAAATTACTGAACCAAAAGATTTACCTCTGAAAATGAGCCAGCATATATCACAAAAAAAGTAAAAAACAGAAAACAGAAAAATTGATACTTTTTAGCATTTTCTCTTGGAAGTTATTTCCTGGTTTTCTGAAATTCTAGAGCTAGGATTGCTATTCTTCCCCCATCCTCTAAAACCTACCTTATATCACCCCTTGGAATCTTACTTTTCATTTTATCATTTTTACTTTTGGGAACATGCTGAGAGCTCACTCAGCTTCCTTTCGTTTAATTCAGGTTCGTCCAGGAGGCTGGGAGAGTCCAGTCATGTTAGGTGAGAACTCTTCCTAGAAGATTCATTCAAGAGGATTATTGCTTTCTTCTTTTCAAAACTTACATAATGTTTTCATAATGAGGTGCTAATCATGCAATAAGTAATGAAAACACAAGAAAAAATATTTTTAATTCATTAAAAATGCCGCTTCCCAGAAATAACCACTGATAATTGGTGGACATCTTTCTAGGAAACACACATATATATGCCCACACATACACAAATTTACATAAGTGAAATAATATTGTAGTTATTAATCACTAGTTTTCCTATCCCCTAAATATTTTTACATCAATAAAAACAGATAGCCATTTTGGTTAAATGGCTACCAATAATCAATTTTATGGCCTCAAAATGTATTTAACCCAATAATAGTAATATTTTTTTCTTAACTGTTCATTATCGTGAACTATCATGTTTAACTAACTATCCTCTCAATTCAGACACTCATTTCATATGAGTATCCATCTATACATATATAATCTCAATTTCTTCCCTGATGTAGAAAGGCTATGTAACATAGCAATACTCTCACATCTTTTCCCAGAGTATTTTTGCATTGTCTTTAAAAAGAAAACCACTAATTTTGTTACTTTAAAAAAAAGTCTTTGGATTGTAAAATTTTGGAGTGAGCTTCCCAAAAGGTAAAGAAAGAAAATTCAAATTTAAAAACCAAGCAGTCTGGGGCTGGCCTGGTGCCGTAGTAGTTAAGTTCACAAGCTCAGCTTTGGTGGCCCAGGGTTTGCGGGTTTGGATCCCAGGCGTGGACCCCCCTGCACACCACTCATCAAGCCATGTTGTGGCAGCATCCCATGTACAAAATAGGGGAAGATTGGCACAGATGTTAGCTCAGGGCCAATCTTCTTCAAACACACACACACACACACACACAGACATACAAACACAAACAAGCAGTTAAATTAGAGATGTTTGGAAGGATAGCCTAAAAGAAATAAAATTATAGATATCCTTTCCCATAGGGGTATGCAACAGTATCATCTTATTTAACGAAGATGTGGAGAAGAAGGCACAGTTTCCCTCCTGCGTCTTTGCCCACACAGTTACTCATATTCTTCCAAGAGCAAAAGGAGAAAGACATGAGGCCCAGTAACCACGTATTACGACTTGTGATAACTAAACTGTCAAACCCTTTGTTTACATAAGAAACATATTGGGCTAATAGGTTTATATTATACCTTTATGAATACAGAGAAAAGAGAAAAACAATTCTGCCTAATAGTAAGTATTTAGAGTATTTATATTTTCAGAAAAATACAAATTTATGTTCAGATACAAAAACTAGTGCAACAAATTATCAACTAAAGTAAACCAGACATTTTAGGCATTAAAAGTTACACTTTAGAGGACATAGAACAATGTCTCCAGTTCAGGTGGATATCCTAAAAGTTATCATTGTTAAAGCAACATTTACAAGAGCAATTTTATAAAAATCAAAAGCAGAAGTACAGCACTATCCATTTTCTCAAGACTCTCAAGTTTTGTTAATGTTTTTATTTGTCGTTTTTTCAAAAGGGGTTTGACAATACACAATGCTACTATTGCTGTAGTTACAAGAATCTTTCCCTGTAAGAAAACTTTTCCCTCTTTCATTTTTCTAAGATTCCTTTTTGTGGTGATTGCTAATAGAAGAGGCAAATTTTCAAAGCTAAACTCTAGAATTTAACAAGTTAGCATAGAGAGAAATCTTAGAACTTTGAATATGGGAAATGAAGAGGTCAGGAAATTAGCAACTGAACTCTGAGAAATATAATAGCCTGTTTTCACTTCCAACCAAGGATTAAAATGGGGGAGACAGTTGCTGTTTCTTCCATCTATAAATTCCAAAAGGCTACTCAGCATTTTGGGCTTGGAGAGGAGAGTGAATGACATATATCAGAGATGTTTTAGGAAAAGCAAAATGAGAAAAAAAGAGGAGTTATGGGAAACCAGAAAAAGAAAAAGAAGTGGGAAAAGTTGAAGGAATTTAGTTTCTAGCTCTGAAACTAAATAGGATGAAAGAACAGGTGCTTTTTCTTTTCTTTCACATCACAAAATTTTCAGTCAGATTTATTTAGTCAGAATTTAGTCAGAAATTTCCTTGGGTCGGCCCGGTGGCGCAGTGGTTAAGTTCACACGTTCTGCTTCTCAGCAGCCCAGGGTTCGCCGGTTCAGATCCTGCCTGCAGGCAAGGCACCGCTTGGCAAAAGCCATGTTGTGGTAGGTGTCCCACGTATAAAGTAGAGGAAGAAGGGCATGGATGTTAGCTCACGGTCAGTCTTCCTCAGCTAAAAGAGGGGGATTGGTAGTAGTTAGCTCGGGGCTAATCTTCCTCAAAAAAAAAGAAAGAAATTTCCTCTATTGTTTCCTTTTGTTGAAACTAAAACTTAGTATCATGTTAACATCACAGTTTCTAGGCTAAAATTAATCTCTGGGGCTTCTGATAAAGGGAACGAAGATGAAGAAAATGCCCAATTCCCTTCTCTCATAGCTAAAAGGAGGAATAATGAGGGTATATATAGGCTAACAGAGGTAACACATTATCATCAGAGTAGTTCTGCATTCTGTGAAGGCAATGCAGGGTCCTGTGACCTTTGCCAAATGTATTTCCATCAAGACTTTCCTCTGGCCTAAATTACCTGCATAGCATACACACAACAGTGTGTATAGTGGCACCAACATGTAAAAATGACAGTAATTTAAAGAGATTCATACGCGGTAGAGTAATCAGAAAACCGTGAGCTTCACAGACCTCTCATGCACAGTTTTAATCATCATTTCAACTGTTCTTTATCCTATGAATTCAGTTCTGGGATGTTTATTGCTGCCAGTCAGCAGAGGAATCTAACTTGTCAGTGCCCAATAGTGCCATCTGCCTGTCAATATGGGACATTTCACTTTGATTCAGAGGCCAATCTCAAGGGCAGAATTCAAAACCAAGAATAGTACTATTGCAATTTGGATTCCTTTTATTTCACTTCTTGGTTTCCAATTTGAAGAAATGAAAGGAATCCAAATTGGAAATGAAGAGGTGAAACTCTTGCTGTTTGCTGATGATATAATTCTATATACAGAAAACCCTAAAGAATCCATCAGAAAACTATTAGAAGTAATCAACAACTACAGCAAAGTTGTAGGGTACAAAAGCAACTCAAAAAAAATCAGTTTCATTTCTATACACTAACAATGAACTCACAGAAAAAGGAATGAGAATACAATCCCATTTACAATTTCAACGAAAAGAATAAAATATCTAGGAACAAACTTAACCAAAGAGGTGAAAGACATGTGCACTGAAAACTATAAGATATTACTGAAAAAAAAAATTGAAGAAAACATAAAGAAATGGAAAGATATTCCATGCTCATGGATCAGAAGAATAAATATAGTTAAAATGTCCAAACCACCTAAAGCAATCTACAGATTCAATGCAATCCCATCAGAATCCCAATGACATTCTTTATAGAAATAGAACAAAGAATTCTAAAATTTATATGGAACAACAAAAGACCCTAAATAGCCAAAGCAATTCTGAGCAAAAAGAACAAAGTTGGAGGCATCACAATCCCTGACTTCAAACTATACTACAAAGCTATAGTAATCAAAACAGCATGACACTGCCACAAAAACAGATACACAGGGCAATGGAATAGAATTGAAAGCCCAGAAATAAAACCACACATCTATGGACACTTAATCTTCAACAAAGGAGCCAAGAACATACAATGGAGAAAGGAAAGTCTCTTCAATAAATAGTGTTGGTAAACTGGGCAGACACATGTAAAAGAACGAATGTAGACCATTATCTTGCACCATACACAAAAATTAACTCAAAGTGAATTAAAGACTTGAATGTAAGACCTGAAACCATATAGGTAGTACATTATTTAACATTGGTCTTAGCAGCATCTTTTCGAATACTGTTTGCTTGGGTAAAGGAAACAAAAGAAAAAGTTAACAAAGGGGACTACGTCAGACTAAAAAGCTTCTGCAAAGCAAAGGAAACCATGAACAAAACAAAACCCCACAAAAGAAAAACAACTGGGAGAATATATTTGCAGATCATTTATCTGACAAGGGGTGGATCTCCAAAACATGTAAAGAATTAGAACAACTCAACAATAAAAAGACAAACAATCTGATCAAAAAATGGGCAGAAGATATGAACAGACGTTTTTCCAAAGATGATATACAGATGGTCAACAGACACAAGAAACGATGTTCAACATCACTAATTATTAGGGGAATACAAATCAAAACTACAATGAGATATCACCTTACACTAGTCATAACGGCTGTAATTACCAAGACAAAAAGCAACAAATGTTGGAAAGAATGTGGGGAAAAGGGATCTCTCATACACTGCTGGTGGGAATGCAAACTGGTGCAGCCACTCTGGAAAACAGTATGGAGATTTCTCAAAAAATTAAAAATAGAAAAACCATATGATCCAGCTATCCCACTACTGTGTATTTTTCCAAAGAACTTGATATCAATGATCCAAAGAGATTTATTCAACCCTGTGTTCATTGGGGCATTATTCACAATAGCCAAGATGTGGAAGCAATCCAAGTGTCTTTCTACGGATGATTGGATAAAGAAGATAGGGTATATATACATACACACACACACAAACACACACACACACACACACACACACACACACAATGGAATACTACTCAGCCATAAAAAAGACAAAACCATCCCATTTACAATAACACGGATGGACCTTGAGGGTATGATGTTAAGTGAAATAAGCCAGACAAAGAAAGACAAACACTGCATGATTTCACTCATATGTGGAAGATAAACAAACACAGGCAACACATTAGCAGCTACCAGAGAGGAAGGGGGTTGGGGCGGTGGGCGAAAGGGATAAAGGGCACATATGTATGGTGATGGACAAAAGGTAGATTAGCAGGGGTGAGCACGATGAAGTGTATTCAGAAATTGATAAATAATAATCTACACACCGAATTATTCAATGTTATAAACCGCTATGATCTCAATAAAATTACTGGGGAGAAAAAGATAAAAGGATCATACTGTTGCAAAAGGAAATCATTGCCCAACCAAAATCAGAAATTAGGACACTTCTGGAAATATTTTTTCCCCCAAGCCATGACCAAGTCCTTCTAAAAAAGAGCTCTGATTATGGCACATAGTTTTTAGATGTAAAAGAATCCTTAAAGATGATCTAGTCCTCTTCATTTTGTAAGTAATAGAAACCAAGATCATACAGGTAAAACATATTGTTCAGGGTCACAGAGATTATTATTAGTGGAACCACTGTTAAAACTGGTATTCTTCTGATTCCTAATTAAGTGCTTTTTGCACTTTACCATATGGGGAAAAGACATTTCTACTCTTTCCTACTTCCTCATCTGAAACCACTATGCAAGATCACTATTATTAATACATTCTTCCACCATAAGAACTGTAATACGTGTGGACACACACACACACATACACACACACACTGCTACAAAAGGATCTTCTCTCTTTTTTTTAGTTACTTTTCAACTAATGATTTTCTTTTTTTCTTTTCCTTATTGAAGTAACATTGGTTTATAACATTATATAATGGATATTCTTCTTGTAGTCAGAAATCCTCTTAAGAGTAATCTAAAAAAGACCTTAAAAAAACTCCAAAAAGCCAAAACCACACTCATAAAAAAAGAAAACAGACTTGTGGTTACCAGAGGAGAGGGTTTGGCGAGGGAAATTAGAGGAAGGTGGTCAAAAGGTACAAACTTCCAGTGATAAGATAAGAAGTACTAGGAATGTAATCATGTACAACATGATGACAAGAGCTAACTCTGCTGTAAGATATATAAGAGCCGTTAAGAGAGTAAATTCTAAGTTCTTATCACAAGAAAAAAGTTGCTTTCTTTTTTTACTTTCTTCTTTCTTTTTTCTTTTTATTGTATCTATATGAGAAGATGGATGTTAGCTGAACTTATTGTGGTCATCATTTCAAAATATATGTAAATCAAACCATCATACTGACACCTTAAATTCATACAGTGATGTATAAGTCAATTATTTATGTGATGTATGTCAATTATTTATCAATAAAACCGGAAAAAATAAATCTTCATGAAACTATAATTAAGTATAACAAAATTGAAAAACCTATATAAATAAAACATTAAAAATATAATTATTGTCTTTAACTGGAACTTTTTTCCATCTGACAATAGCATTCTAAAATCTTCAGCAAACAGATATATCAATAACTAAACAGAGTAAAAAAATAAGTAACCAAACCTCCTTTTTTGTATAATTAAATTCATTTATTTATGACTTTTTTTGTTCTAAAACAAAAGGTAATTTTTGATGTATGTGAATATACTAACTGTGCTACAAACTAGATTGGTGTTTTAAGATGCCAGCTTCATAGAAGGTAGTTAAATAGGTATAGGAGAAGAGATGAAGTAGAACGGGCTCCTCCAGAGGTAAGAAAAATGAACCAAGTAATCTTTAATGACATTTTAACTCTAGGTATCTTAATTCAACTTTTTTGCATGATGCATAATCTACTCTGGATATAACTTAAATCGGTTTATTAAGTGGAGAGGCAAAACCTGAGGAATGAGTATCATATGGGATGGTACCACAGGTAGAACAAAATGGTACCATAATTTCTGCAAGATTTTCATTAGTAAATAGTCCATTTCTCCTTTCCTCTTATTGAAAGTCATGGAGGTGTGTCATCCTGTCACAGTGGGAAAATATTCCATCCCTCTCACTTCTTTAGATTTATCATACATGACTACAAAACATGTTCAATAGATTATTTTTCTTTGTAATAATATTAATGTTCAGGATGGATGTTTAATTTTAAATGATATCTGGATAAGCAATCTCCAAATTAGCCTTTACTGATTTCCCATAAAGTGTCTATAAAAAATCAGAAACAAAAAACGCCTAGCAAGCCCAAAATATACTAGTGACATCCAGATTATTTCAGGATTTGGAAGAATATCCTCAAAATATAAAATTTATGGAACTAAACTGTGAATCACAATCAGTGTGTGACAAATGTAATCTTCCAGAAATAGTATCTTGCAACTCTAAAAGTGGGGATCAAGATGTTACAAGGTCCACAGCTAGTAAGTGTTAAATTAAAGATAAGGTAAAAATATCATGTGTTTTCTGCAAATAGGATCACATTATACATCGGTTATTAATCCAGAAGTTTGAATTTTGCGATCTAATTTTGAAATGAAATCTTTGCTAGTCTTTAAGAAATTTCTAAACATAATAAGTGTATTGGGGAATTTTGGAATGTATGAGAGCCATCTTTTTGCCCATATGAATTGCTGGTAAGTTTAAATTGAGCTTTTCCAATCTTTACCTAGCTCTTAAAATTTGACCTAGAAATCCTTCAGTCACTCTCAATGTACTATGGTGCAGCTGACTTGTAAGAAAAAAATCTTGGAATTTATTTGTGTCTTAGAGTTGCCATTGACTGGCTGTTCAAATGTTTTTGTCTTTTTAAATTTTTGTGTGTTTTTTTACCAGATATCTTTCAACTATTTTGATGTATGAATCAGGTCTTAGAATCTCAAGAGCCAGTTAAATCTCCTTTCTATGGCTTAAAGAAATTGACTCGACTTTCTACTCTTTCTGCCTACCTTCATTCCCTATTTTTTCTTCATCTTTAAGTAAAATATTCCTTTTTCCAAAGCTAATGGATCTAGAAATGGGAGACTTATAGAGTCCCAATATCTGATTTCATTCATCCTGGAAAGATTGAGTCAGAAAGATGCCTAGATTGAGTTGTTTATACTTTCTTCCCTTCTGCCCCTTGTCTTTTCCCTTATTTCAACATACCAACTCATCTTTCTGTCCTATCTGCTAAGGGACCCACAGCTCCTTTCCTATGCCATGATCTCTGACTCATATTTCCTTTCTCTTCTTGCAGAACATTGCATGATTCTCTTCTACTATACTTTCAAACCAAAGTAGATGCCCTGGCATTTAGCTCATTTCTTTAACACGTAACCTCATCACCCAGGATATCTGAGAAAGGGGCAATGAACTGGGAAAAGCCACTCACTGAAATCTCAGATGGTAATTATGACACAGAGCTGAATGTGTACATGGGAAATCAGTGAGTCTAGCCTGAGAAACACAACCCTGGAATTGGGAGAATGTGGTCAGACAGAGTTTTGGTTATTTATACTATTGCATGTAAGATCTATGACTTGGTCTGTTAACTGGAGGAAATGTGTGAATTTGTGTGTTGTGTAATTAGGTTCATTAAGCAATTCAATTCATTAAGGATAACATTAATACTGATTATTGGAACTGAAAAATGTGCAGTGAGAAAACAAAACAAATTTGGACCATTATGTAAAGATACAACTAATAAATTTATTTCAAAATTATATTTAGTCCCTCCTATGTTCCAAGTACTGTAGTAGATACCTGAACTGTAGTCTCTATCCACAAAGAGGTCACTGTCTAGTGTTTGTGTGAATATGAACTGGAGACGGTTACCTTAACAATTTCTAATCACTATTTTAAGTTCAACAATAATTACATAGTAGAAACAGTGATAGCACAAAGCAAGGAGAAATCAATTCAGCTGAGCTGGATTAGGGAGAGTTTCTCAGAACAGAAGATAATTGCGATCATCTGTCAATAATGGAAATGATAAAAAGTTGTCTCTTTTTGAAAGTCTGCCATGGTCCTGATATTGTGTAAGATGCTTTGTACAAATTATCTTATTTAATTCTTACAACAACCAGAAAGGTATGAATTATTATGCAAATTTTACAGACGATGAAACTGACAGATTGATGAGGTTAGAATCTGAAGCCACAACATTTGTTGTTCAAATCCTATATGATTGTCCCACTATATTTATAATATGTGAGCCTAAAAGGAGACATGAAGGATGCTTAGGGAAAGATATAGAGACACAAATCATAAATAACTCTTCTGGTGTTCTACTATTGTGAAATGGCTGAAGTGTGGATGTGTGTGAAAGGAGTGATTATGCATGATACCAGACAAAAAGATAGGAGGTTCATATAACAAGGGGTTTGAACACTTAACCTTAGGTCAGATTTTCTTTGTGAAAAGTTTATAAATAGCTAGCAGAAAACATGCTCTAGAAAGATATTAGGTTCAGGGCATGGAGGGTGATGGGAATAGGCACCAATAAATCTATTCTGAATACAATAGAAAGTAGAAGCATGGGAGCTCTACATTCAAAGGTGAATAGAGAAAAAATAAAATTAGGAGAAAAGAGTGGGAAAAAATTTTCTGGATGGGAGATTTCAATGAGGTAGAAGAGGAAGGCTAGTGGGAGAACACATTTACAGATCTGGAAGACAAAGAGGTTATATTCAACATGGGCTATCAAGTGTGGAAGCTCAGAAGTGGGGCAATTAAGGGAGATGACAGGTACCAAAGAATGGCCCCAGGTTGGGATTCTGGAGTAAAGTGGAAATAAGGGCACATGCCTGAAAGCTTTGAGGGTTGGGTGATTAATGGTTCATCACTGAAGACTTTAACATCACCCAAGATTGGTGTAGACGTGGGTTGGAGAAACAATGTTCTCCAAAGATTTCAGTGAATTTTTAAGCATGATTGTGAGAATAGCCGATGATAAGGCACGAGTATAGAAAAGCTGTTTGGACTTCTACAGGAGCAAAGGTTTTACAGAAGAATAGGAGAATTAAAGAAGTTCAAACGCTTTCTGTGGATAGGGTTTGGATAATACATTTACATTTTTCTACTAAGTTATTTACAAGATTTAAAAATTGGTAAACTTTACCTAAGCATTTACATTCAGGTTCTCTGGAAAACCAGGGACACTATCAACAATTAACTTGCTTACCAATATGTCAACTAACACACCTAGTTCTTGCTACATACGGAATTTTCAGATGAAACATATACAAATTCTGCTGAAAGAACAACCTTCATTCAACTGACAGGAAGTGTAATTAATATTTTAAAGAAGGTAAGGACCTATAAGTCTTTATTTATAATAAAATGCAAGGAGAGTTATATTTGTCAGTATGGCATAGGCTAGGCCATGATAACAAGTAAACCTAAAATTTTAGTGGATAAATGCAACAAAGATTTATTTCTTCAACTTCAAAAGTCCTGGATGGATAGGAAACTCCCTCAATAGCTTTAAGAATCTTCATGTTGGGGAGAGTGGAGAGGATGGTCAGTTAATGTGTTTTTGATAAGTTATTTCTGAGAGTGGTTTGCATCTCTTAAGCCCACATCTCATCTGTCAAAACCCAGTAAATGGCTCAAACACAACAATCAAAGAGTAATAAATAACCCCTCTTTTGTGCCCAGGAAAATAAAACAAAACAGGGTTTTGTTTACATGTAGCATTGCCTTTGTCCAAAGAGTTTTTACAGAAGCAAAGATGAAGGATTAAGAAAGAGGTCATCAGTGCCTGGGATTATCATTGTGGAGGAAGCATAGAGCAATTTGAGTATGTGAACATGGGGGAAGATACAGAGCTTATGAAGGGAGTTAAAGAAGGGCTTGCACTTATGTTGGTGATTGAGAATAACTAAGATGAGTCACAGTAGCATTATAGGCAACTAAGGCTTTACGTACATGCAAACAGGGGATATTGGAGCCTTGGTACAACTAGGAGAAAATAGACTGATCTGTGAAGAGCTGAGATTAATAGAAGCTAAAGTTTCTGTTTTGTCTAAGTCCAGGTGACGAAGGTAGAAATCTTTCCTTTTATGCATAAATACTATGAAGTTTCAAATACTGTTGGCTAAAGAAGTATACTTTCTTTTATATTCAGCAACTGTTTTTGCTTAATATTATTTTGAAAAGGAGAAAAATAAGAGATTCTTTAATATGATTGCTAAAGAGTGACTAATGGTTGACATTCTTACTTAGCTCACAAAAGGAAACACAAACTGAGAGAGGGTAAGTAATCTCCTCCTCCAATGTCATTTTAATCAAAATGGATCGACCACTTATAATGAGTTTAATTTTATTTATTGTGCTGAATTCATCGATATGTAGAACAGCAACTTAAACACAAATAAGGCAAAAATATAGTTTTACTAAAGAAAGAGATTAGTGAGATTTCTTTCATTTTATTTAAATGAAAGTTATTATTAGTGCATCTGGTGATGAGCTCAAGAAAGCTACTTACTAAATATTAACAATAGCAAGTGTTCTACCCTCTGGTATAGAAAATTGGCAAGTTCCTCACCAAAACCAAAAGAGAATAAATCCATGAAGAGGAAGTACCTTTTATAATAACATGTTTCCATTTGGGGAGGTAATGAGTTGATGTATGACATACTATCCACATCTTATACAATATCTCCTAATTAAAAGGCCTGTAAGGATGTTCAAAACTTGGAATCATGCCAGAAACCAATAACATAAAATAATTTTGAAAAACATAACTCAGAATCTGGCAAAATTTTCCAATAATAATAATTCAGATGAGAATGATCTCAAGCAGAGAAAAGAAATAGAGGAAATCATGATTTAAGCATCAATTGTCCTCTGCTCAAAAATGCAGGTTAAGGAAGAAGAAAGAATAAGGAAGAGATAGTCCATTGTCTACTCCCAGATGCATCACCCTCTCACTCCTGTCTATGCCATCCTCCCCTACACACCCTTATCCATCAATGTTCCTTTCTACAGTAATTTGAGATGGCAATTTCTAGTATGCAACATATCTGGATAGCTGGAGATAGAGGGAGAAAGGAGGTGGGTTCTCAGACATCTAGGACAAAGAGAAAACATTTGTAAATAATGTACTGTAGCCAGCAAAAGTGAGAAAGACCAGGTCTCTAGTAACAGGAAAACAGGAGTGATGGAGATAACAGGCCTAGAAAAAGAGGGAGTTGGTTAAGATTAAAAAAAAAAAAATAGAATACTCATTTAGAAATTCAATAGTAAAATTTAAAGACTTTTTTCTCGTCAACTACATTGTGAAGTTAATAATTTCTATGCCCTAAATTACATATTATAATAATTTAGGATTCTAAAATCAGGAAATATTTTAGTAGCAGGAAATACTAAAGCAAAAAACAAATTGTGAAGTTTAAAAAAAATCTAATTATAAAGCTTAAATTGGTTTTAAAAATTTTGTACATTACAAGCCTGTTTTCAATCCTGATGTATATGGACACAATGACACAACTTGATCATATGTTGGAATATAAAAATATCTTTTATCAATTCTAAGTGTAAAACATATCATACATATTTTCTAACAACTAAGGTATAAGATAGTAATTTACAGAAATAAAGTCTTTAAAAAAATCTAAAATTCTTTATAATTAACCATGTGGATGAAAATATAATAAATGTACTTATAATTTTATACAAAGCAAGAGAAAAGACAAGTTAAAACAAAAGACAATTATCACTGATATTGGGAGGAATGAATAGTAAAGATACAAATAGATGTCTTTCACCTCAAAACCTAATGCTAAGGTAATTGATGAATTCAAAAGTTTTTCTTTCAGGAAACATCTGAATAAAAGGTAAACTTTCTGTAAATCCAACGCCACAGTATCCGTAATTAAAATAGATGTGAATCTCTGAATAAAGTTTAAGTAAATGAAATCAAAGGAAATAGTAACAAGCCCAGTCTCAATGACTATTTACTTTGCTCTAGGAATCCACAGATACTGACAATGGAAATGTATTAAAATATTGAAGAACAGGACAAGAGCTTGGCTATCATGAAGATGCACAGAAATTAAATTTCCATCTTGTAAGCAAGTAAATTCCAGGTATACTATTGAGTTTATTAAAAATAAAAACCCTAAAACTCATTAATAAATATTTGTAAGAGAGGAATTAAAAGAATTTCTAAGTTTATACATAATAAGGAAAGACCAAAGAAAAATAAAAAGATCGATAAATTAGATTACATAAAAAATAAAGACTTCTGTACACAAAATATTGCAAATTAAAGCAAAAGATAAATAAAAAATCAATGACAATGTAACAAATGAGAAGTTATTCTAAATTTATGAAGAATACAAAATAATAAGACAATTTGCAAGATCCCATTAAATGTTAACAAAGGAGGATGAGTAATTCTGCACTAAAGGAGATATTCAAACAAATATATAAAATATACTGCCTCATTTGAAATAACAAAGAACAGTCCAACAATAGGTTATTAATTTAACAAACTATGACAGTACTTAGCAAAGGGAAAATATTTTGAGGGGTGGTTATAGACATTTCTGTAAAGTGTTGACAAGTTGCAAAAAACAAAAATAAAAAAGCTCATATTCTTTAACCCAGTAACAGCACATGTAAAGACATATAAAAGGTGGGAAAAACTTTAAGTACAAAGATGCTCACTGTAGGGTAATAGGTAATGGAGAAAAATGAATCAAAATATAAGCTTGGTAATACAGGAATCATTATGATGACTATATTGATACATAAAATGGGATAACATGCAGCCTTTAAAAATATGCCCATTAATGTTGTATGGTGAGGAGGGATTTCTGGCATGACAGCTTGAGGATCTCTATGGACCTCCTCTTGCTGAAAAGTCATGATAAAGAACTATATAAAGTCTCTGGAAATGGTCCCTATATAGCAAATAAAAAGAAACATTTATTTAAGAAAAATGGATGATAATTTGGTAATAACAGAGAAAACTTGTGGTATTTAAACTGAGATTTTCTCCCTCCCATCCCCATTCAACCTACTGAGATGGAAACTCTACTCCAAACTGGTACAGCCAAGAGCACGGGGTTCCCTTTCTCCCCAGCTCCCAGTCAGAGAGCTTATCTTCCTGGGAGGAGCAAGATGTCAGCATTTCTCATCCTGTCCCCAGCTATGTGTTACTGAGGCTAAGTTCCAGATAAATGTGGCTAAATGCAGGAGCTCCTGTCTTCTGCCCAGTTCCTATCTATGAGGCAGAGGCTTTACCTCGGGTGTGATACCACTGAGCATATTAGGGCCCTGACCTACCTTGCCCCATCTCCTAAGGTGATGGTTCCACATTAAGAGGGGCAGGTTGAAATGATATGAGGATGTTGCCCATCCCCCATTTCCACTGAGTGCTCAGCTCCTAAAGAAGTGTTGTCCAAAGAGAGAAGCACACTGTTGTCTCCACTCCCAGGTCCAGAGCCCTAAAGCAGACACTATGTCTGGGGGAAGAAGCAGACAACCTGGAGAAAGACATCTGAAAGGAGCCAGCCTGGAGTAGGAATGAATCACAAACCCTGATCTCATGAACTGCTTTGTAAAAGAATCTGAAATATGACTGAGTCTACATAACAATTTAGGTCCTGGGGAACTATTGAAAAACAATAAAGCAATCAGTCAGAAATTAGTGAAGCTGAACAGTTGGGTGTGGTCAGGGGAAGAGATCATCAAAGTGAGCACTGCCAACAACACTGTTATCTGAGGATTCTTCTGGGCATACTCAAGACTGTATCTTTCTCTGAGGAAAACATCAGAGGTCTAATACTACAAGGGAAAAAATAGAATCCACTAAAATGATTCAGCCAGTCACTAAAGAAACAAATAACAACCATGTCCTCCAGAGGGAGGCAGGAACCAGTACTCAAAATTACTAATATATATTGTCTAAAATGTCCAATTTTCAACAAAAAATTATAAGACATACAAACAAACGGGAAAGCATAACCCATATACCAAAAAAAAGTAGGCAAAATAAACTGTTTGTGAAAGTGATCAAATGTCAGAATTAATAGGCAAATACTTCAAAATAGCCATTATACATATGTTCAAAGAACAAAGGAAATTATGATTAAACGAGTAAAGGTATGTGTGATGGTAATGTTGAATCAAATGGAGAATATCAATAGGTAGAAATTATAAGAAAGAACTAAATGGAAAATCCATGGTAGTAAAGTACAATAACTGAAATGAAAAATTTAATAGATGGGCTCAACAGTAACTTGCAGAAGAAAGAATGAGCAAACTTAAAGATAAGTTGATAGAGAGTATGCAAGCCAAAGCACAGAGAGAAAAAAATGAAGCAAAATTAAGAGTCTCAGAGAAATGTGGGACACCATCAAGTCCACCAACTGACAATAGGAGTTCCAGAAAAAGAGAGGAAGAGAAAGGAGCATTAAGAATATTCAAAGAAATAATGGCTAAAACTTTCCAAATTTATAGAAAAGCAATAAACTATATATCCAGGAAGCTCAATGAACGCCAAGTAGGATAAGCACAAAAAATCCACAAACAGACATAACAATAAAAATACCAAAAGCCAAACAGAAGGAAAAAATGCGGAAAGCATCGAGAGAAAAATGACACATCACTTACGCAGAAACCACTGTAGGAAGAATAGCTGACTTCTCATGAGAAACTGTGGAGGGCAGAAAGCAGTGGGATAACCCTTCAAGTGCTCAAAGAGAAAAAGAGCCAACTAACATCCTACATACAACAAAGCCATCTTTCAAAAATGAATATGAAATAAAGGCATTCTCAGAAAAACAAAAATTGAGAGAATTTGTTTCTAGCAGATGCACCTTACCAGAAGTACTAAATGAAGTTCTTCAGGCTGAAAACATGTAACCCCAGATGGTAATACAAATCCACATACAAACAAAGAGCACTGGTAAAGCTAAGTATGTAGTTATAAAAGATAGTATAAATGCATATTTCATAATTTCTATGAAATTATTTTAAAAGTATCATTGCACATACAACATAGAGAAGTGTAATATATTTGCTGAAAACAGCAAAAAGGATGTAAGTAGGAGCAAAGCTGTACTGGGCTAACGTAATGACTCCAGATGGCAATTCAAATCCATAGAAACAAATGAAGAGAGCCAAAAATAAGTAAAAAGATCATTATAATAAAAGTTACAAGTACATATTCCTTTACTTTCTTCTCTCAGCTTCTTTAAAAGACAAAATTTTATAAAGTAATAATTATAACCATGCATTGTTGATTTTGTAACATTTATATACACAATATGTCTAACAGTAATACCACAAGAAGGGGGGGGGAAGAGAATAGAGCTATATAGGAGGAATGTTTCTATATCACTCTAGAATCAAGTTAGTAGAAATCTAAAGCTGATTGTGATAAGTTAGGGTGTAAGATGGTAAGCCCTAAAGCAATCACTAAGGTAATGGCTCAAAAAACATAGTGAAAAAAAATCCTGAAAGAAATTAAAATGCTACGGGCCAGCCCAGTGGCACAGTGGTTAAGTTCACACGTTCTGCTTTGGCAGTCCCGGGTTTGCCGGTTCGGATCCCAGGTGCAGACCTATGCACTGCTTGTCAAGCCATGCTGTGGCAGGCATCCCACATATAAAGTAGAGGAAGATGGGCATGGATGTTAGGTCAGGGCCAGTCTTCCTTACCAAAAAGAGGAGGATTACCAGCAGATGTTAGCTTAGGGCCCAATCTTCCTCACCACAAAAAAAAAACAAACAAAAAAAGCATAACTATTAAAAAAACACTTCATTTAGAAATTAATGCAAAAGGAAAAAGTAAGGGAGTAATGGAGGAATAAAAAAAGACATGACATGAAACAAAATGTTAAATAGAACATGTAAATCCAACTATATCAATATTAACATTAAAATGTGAGTGGATTAATACTTTAATCAAAAGGCAAAGATTGTCAAACTGGACAAAAAACAACAACTTCATGATCCAAATACGTAATGTCTTTAGGAGACACATTTCAGTTTCAAAGATACAAATAGAATGAAAGTAAAAGCATGGAAAAAGATACATCATGCAAACAACAACCATCAGAAAGCTGAAGTGGCTAGACTAACAGACCAAATAGATCTTAAAACAAAACAAAAAAATGTTACTAGAGATAAATAGGGACATTTTATAGTGGTAAAAGCATCAATCTATTAACAAGACAAAAAAATTAAATTCATATATGCATCTAACAACAGTGTCAAAATACATGAAGCAAAAACTGGCTGAAATGAAGGGGGAAATAGAGAATTCAATAATACGACACTTTCAATAATGTATAAAATACCTAGGCAGAAGGTCAACAAAGAAATAAATGACTTGAACAACACTATAAACTAATTAGAACTAATAGACATCTATAGAAGACCCTACCCAAAAACAGCAGTTATTCTCAAGTTCATGTGGAATATTCTTCAGGATAAACCATATGCTAGCCCATAAAACAAACCTCAATAAGTTTAAAAGAATTGAAATATCTAAAGTATGTTTTCTAACTACAAAGAAGTGAATAAGAAAATCAATAACAGAGAGAAATTGAGGAAATTCACAAATATGTGGAAATTAAGCAATACACTAAAAATAACCAATGAATCAAAAAAATAAATCAAAAAGAAATTAGAAAATACTTTGAGATAAATGGAAATAAAGATACAACATACCAAAACTTATGCACGCCTGCTAATACAGAGATTAGAAGAAAATTTGTACTTTGCATACCTATAATAATAAGAAAGTTCTAACTTTCCACCTTAAAACCCAGAAAAAAAGACAGAACACTAAATCTAAAGGAAGCAGGACAAGTAAATAGTATAGTTCGTGGTGGAAATTAATGAGATAAAGAAAAGAAAACAACAGAGAGAATCAATAAAATCAATAGCTGGTTCCAGGACGGATCAATAAAGTTGCTAAACTTTTATCTAGATTGATCAAGTAAAACAAGAGGAAAAAAATTACTAGAATCAGAAAATAAAGATGGGATATATTAGCAACCTTACAGAAATGAAAAAGATTGTAAAAGAATAATATGAACAACTGTACGTCAATGAATTAGATAACTTACCCAAAACGAACAACTTCTTGAAAGATACAAAGAAGCTACCCAGCCTAACTCAAGAAGAAATAGACAATCTGAATAGTCCTATTAAGAAATAAAGATTTATAATTGTAATAAAAAACAACCCACAAATAAAAGCCTAAGCCCACATAGCTTCTCTACTACGTTCCACGGAACATTTAAGGGAGAATTAACATCAATTCTTCACAAATACTTTCAAAAATAGAAGAGGGAGGAATATTTCCCAACTCATTCTATGAGGCCTGAAATACCCTGATACTGAAAATAAAAGACATCACAAGAAAACAAAACAAAACATAACAAGTAAATATTTCTTATGAATGTGGAGTAAAAATCATCAGCAAAATATTTGCAAACAAAATCCACCAACATATTAAAAGAATTACACACCATGAGCAAATGGGAATTTATCCCAGGTATGAAAGTTTGTATTTGTATCAAAATTCAATTAATGTAATAAACCATATCAAAAGGAAACAATAAAAATCAGGATAATCTCAATAGATGCAGAAAAATTCCTGAGCAAAATAAGCACACTTTTATAATGAAAGCACTCAACACACTAGAAATAGAATGGAACTTCCTCAACATGATAAGTGGGATCTATGAAAAACTCACAGCCAGCATCATACTTAATGATCAAACACTGTATACTTTTCCTCCCATTGTAGAAGACAAGGATTCTGCTCTTAGCATTTCTATTCCACATTGTACTAGAATTTCTAGCCAGAGAAATTAGGCAAGTAAAAAGAGTAATGAAAAAGAACTAAAAGGCATCCATATGGGAAAGAAGAAAGTAAAACTATCTCTATTTGCAAGTGGTATGACTGTTTATACAGAAGATCCTAAGGAATACACTAAAATCTATTAGAACTGATGGAGTTCAGAAAGACTGCAGGATAAAAGATCAATGTACAAAATCAATTGTATTTCTATTTACTGGCAATCAAAACTCTTCAAAGGATATTAAGAAAACAATTCCATTTATAATAGCATCTAAAAGAATAAAATACCTAGGAATAAATTTAAACAAGGAACTGAAAGACTTGTACCCTGAAAACTATAAAACATTGCTGAAAAAGATTGGATGAATGGAAAAACATCCCATGTTTGTGGATTAGAAGACAATGTTGTTAAGATGGCAATTCTCCCCAGGTAGATCTACAAATTCAATGCAATCTATATCAGAATCTCAGCTGTTTTCTTTGTAAAAACTGAAAAGCTAATTTTTAAATTTATATGAGATTGTAAAGGACCCACCCAGAGTAGCCAGACAATCTTGAAAAAGAAGTAGAAAGTAAGAAGATTCACCTCCCAATTTCAAAACTTACTACAGAGTAATGGTATTTAACATAGTGTGGCACTGCCATAAGTATAAACATGTAGATAAATGGAATAGAATTGAGATTTCAGAACTAAACTACCTATGTCTGTATGGCCAACTGATTTTCAACAAGGGAGCCAAGACCATTCAATGGTGAAGAATAGCCTTTCAACAAATGGTCCTGGACAATTGGAAATCAACATATGAAAAAAAAGGACTTTGGACTCATCTCACACCATATACAAAAATTAACTCAAAATGGATCAAAACCTAAATTTGAGAACTAAAACTATAAAATTCTACTTAGGGGAAAACCCTCATCATCTTGGATTTGGCAATTTTCTTAAGAAATAACATCAAAAACAGAATCAATAAAAGAAGATATAGATAAATCAGACATCAAACACAACAGAAAGACTGACTTAAAAATTTTTCTAAAGAAGATACACAAATGGTCAAAATGTGTATGAAACGATGCTTAACATCATCAGTCATCATGGAAATGCAGATCAAAAGTACAATGAGCTACTACTTCATGACCATTAAGATGACTATAATCAAAAAACACAAACTACTAAGTGTTGGCAAGGATGTGATAAAATTAGAACACTCATACATTGCTAGTGGGAATGTCAAATGGTGCAGCCACTATGGAAAACATTTTGGTGGTTCATCAAAAGGTTAAACATAGAGTTATCATATGACCCAGAAATTCCAAGACCAAATAAAGACCCCAAAGAATTGAAAATAGGTGTTCAAAATAAATGTGTATACTAGTGTTCATGGCAGCACTAATTACAAAACTGAAAACATAGAAACAACTCAGATATCTATCAAACGGTGAACGGATACACAAATTGATGTATTTCCATACAATTGAATAGTATTTAGCCATAAAAAGGAATATGCTAACCCATGGAGTGTACAACATCAAGAATAAACCTAAGGTAAATTATGGACTTTGGATGATTATGATGTGTCAATGTACATTCATCCTTGATTAAAAATGTACCATTCTGGTGTACGACATTGATAATAGAGGTGGCTATGCATGTGTGGAAGCAGGGAATATAAGGGAAATCTCTATAGCTTCCTCTGAATTTTGTTGTAAACCTAAAACAGCTCTCAAAAGCTAAATTAAAAAAAAATAAAATAATGACTTCAGGAAGCCAAGAAACTAGGGACATTCAGGCGACATACAATAAGACAAAAAAAAAAAAAGTAACATGCTACAACATGAATAAACCTTGAAAACATTATGCTAAGTTAAGGAAGCCAGTCAAAAATCCCCACATATTAGGTGATTCCATTTATATGAAATGTCCAGAACAGACAAATCTGTAGATACAGAAAGTAGATTGATAATAGCTTAGGGCTGAAGATGGTGGAGGAAGAGAGGGATTGTAGCTAAAGGATGAAGGATGTCTTTTTGTGGTGATGAAAACATTCCAAAATTGTGGTGATGGTGGCATGCATCTGTGACTATACTAAAAGCCATTGAATTATAAACTTTAAATTGGTGAATTGTTTGGTATGTGTTTACAAATAAAGCTGTTTAAAAAATGGTGGCAATTGAAAATGCTCGATACACTATTACAACAAGATGATTATATATAAAATATGACTACAACTGTATAAATCTCTATACATGTAAATATAGGCATAGATATAGATGGCATAGATGAAATAATTTTAAACAGCAGGTCAGAAACCTCTGTTCCAATTTAGTCACTAACGAGAGAGAAAGAAAGGCAAAAATGTTAATAGTGGCTATATTTGGGTGGTAGGATTAGTGAGTGATTTCTACTCACTTTACTTTTTTACAATTTTCCTATTTTCTTCAAACCTATTTATATGAGAAAAAGATGATTGTTATTTTTGAAGGTTCAGGTATTCTGGAAGTCAAATTCAGTCTTTGACTTAATGAAAAGAAATCTGCCATTCTCATAAAATTCAAACAATTGTCATAAAGAATGAACATACTCACCTGGGAGTACAGGCTCAATGCCAATAGATGTTTACAGGTATATGGATATCATCTGCTTCTAAAATGTAACTGACTTTCTTTATATCAGACAGAAATACATGTCATTCATCAAAATATGGACTACAAAATGATAGAAATCAGTGAAGCAAATTCAACAGACTGCAGATTTTTTAGCAAACTGGAGCATACTCCAGGTAAATTGAAAATAAGTTCCTGGAGAAAGAGTTTATGCTATAATTCTTACAATACAGAGCCAGCATTAGCACAAGGATAAGATCCTTTTGTTTACATCCTAGCTCAGCAACATTTTCACTCTGACACTGGGAAAGTGTTCTAACTTCCCAGGGCCTTAATATCCTCCTTAGTAAATTAGGAAAATAATATTACCTACTCCATATGATAATTATGGTAGTTACATATGTCAGTATTTGTAAAGTGAATAGAATAATGCCTGCATAAAATGGTAAGAATTGTAAAAGATTTTGTGGAATAAAAATCTATATCTA
The DNA here is from genome assembly GCF_021613505.1 of Equus quagga. Lineage (NCBI taxonomy): Eukaryota > Metazoa > Chordata > Mammalia > Perissodactyla > Equidae > Equus > Equus quagga. The sequence goes on along the minus strand of NC_060280.1, from coordinate 71,526,838 downwards.
TCTATCTATTTATACACACACAAGAATCACACCAGAATCTATTCAACCTCACCCACTAGTGTCAAATCCCACACAGCAATCACACCAACTATAAGAGATTACTTGCCCCAGGTAAATACAAGGTAAAGTTGTAAAGACACACAACGACATGAAAGCTTAGGCCCCACAAGTATGTACTCCTTGGATCAGTGTTTTTCTCAGAACTAACTTCACATCCTTGTTTCTCAAGGTATATATCAAAGGATTCAGAGAAGGAGTAACAATATTATTTAACAGTGAAACCACGGAATCCAGCCAAGGGCTGGAGGCAGGCCGGAGATAAATGAAGATCACAGGTCCATAGAAGAGCAGGATGGAAGTCAGATGGGCACTGCAGGTTGAGAAGGCTCTGTGCCTGCCTTCTCAGGAGCTGATTTTCAATATAGACATAATGATGCGAGTATAAGAAGTGAGGATAAGAAGAAAACACGTGAGTGCAACAACACCTACATTGGTGAAACTCACCGTTTGAGCCAGAGAGGTGTCTGCACAGGCCAGGGGCAGCACCACCGAGATATCACAGAAGAAACTGTCCACCTCATTGGGGCCACAGTAGGGTAATTTAAAGATCAGGAATGTGAGGACAGATGCATGCAGACAGCTCCCCATCCAGGTGCCTAGAGTCATGATGGTGCACACCCTGTGGTTCATGATGACTGTGTATCGCAAAGGGTGACAGATGGCTGCAAAACGGTCGTAGGCCATTACGGTGTACAGGAAACACTCCGTGCAACCCAGGAAGTGGTAAAAGAAGACCTGGGAAGCACAGCCCTGGTAAGAGATGGTCCGGCTTTGGCCCATCAGGTAGAGCATCATTTTGGGGGAACTCACTGAAGGGAAAAATATGTCAAACACTGACAAGTTTCCCAGGAAGAAGTACATGGGGGTGTGGAGATTGGAGGAAGTGAGGATGGTCAGAAGAAGGAGCAGGTTCCCCAGAAGAGTGAGCAAGTAGAAGGCCAGAAAGAAGACAAAGAGCACATTTTCCAGCCCTTTTGTGTGAGGGATTCCCATGAGGAGGAACTCAGCTACAGGAGTGTGATTCCTTATCTTCATGTCTAGTTAGACCTGGAAGATCAAAGAATGGCCTCACTGAGATGAGCTTTTCACAAAAAACTAATACCTTCATAGGACCCATTGGAAACTGATAATACCTAATATAATGTAAAGAACTTATAAACAGGAGCCAGTCCAATTCTGTCACTAATTAATGTGTGACTTGGAGTAAGTCATTTAATTTTTATCTGTTTCCTCAGAAGGAAAATAGAGATAACACAAGAGACAGAATAGAAAGAGGGCAGAGAATAAACCTTACAGTTGGATATATCTAAGCTTAAATGTCAAATCTACTTCCTACTCTGTGACTTTGGATAATTTTGAAAAAACCTCTAAAACTCTTATGTATCTGTATACACGGTATAGTAATATCTTATGGTTCTTGTGAGGATTAATGCTTTATATGTATTAAGTCTTTAGAGTAATGCCTGCTCCTACCCACCCTTGTTGAAAAAATTCATTCAAGATACCAACATTCTAACTTGATTGAGCCTTTATTCCACACAGTATTTCTCTTAGGTTGACTCGCAGCAGTTCTGGGATCATCTATTGAGGTGAATGATTCATGAGACTGCTTTTTCTATCATCAGCCACAACAACTAAAAACTGAGAATTGTCTAATGGGAATACAATAAAATAGGAAGAAGATAATATTTAATGTGGGAAAAAGCAACAGACAACTACCTATATTAAATACAACCGTCTTCTTTCAATATAAAATTTATTCCCTCAATAGTAATGATGTCTGCAATATGACTGAATGTATATAATTTCCATTAAGGTTTTTAAGGTTAAGCTTCACTAATCAGGGAATATCTTTAGAAAATACCATGAAGACAATAAAGTCAGCATTAGCCCAAACTCAAATGGAAGAAATACCCACACTCTTCCAACCTTCTCCTAGTGCATATAACCCATCAGAAGATGAGGAGAAAGCCCTATAGACAGAAGGCACTTACAGACTAGAGTGAAGGGAAACAGTTGACTTGGACTGGAAACCAGGCCCCATATCCACCCTTCCCTGTTTCCTTTCCTTTTAGATGCTTTGGAACTTGAGGACCAGTCTCTGAGGCCAGAAAAGATGAGCACTCTTCTTTTTCAGAATCAGTCACTCAGGCTTGAAAGTCTAGACCCAACAGTACCTCTCTTCCCTAAGCGAAGGAGCAGTATTCATTCCCTCAAGAGAGAATAAGTGTCTTTGGTGTTCCTTTGGGACCCACTTACCCAGTCGGCATCAACTCAAAAGACTGTAGAATAGAAGGGGCAATTAGACCCTCTTTGACTTTCCCCTCTTCCTTCCCTCCTTCTTTCTCCCCACTGCTTCAACCTCATTATTTCTTAGACTAAAACAATTATGTAATAGCATTTAGTTATTTTGGGTTTCTAAATCTTTTTGATTATCAATATCTCTTGGGCATGTTTTTCCTCTACTGCAGAGCCATCCATCGGGTTCAAATATTTGAAAGTGTCCAGTGATCGTGTGCTTGGAAGTCCTGTGTTTGAAGAAGGAGCTGAGGATTAGGAAAGTAACCACTTAAAGAAAAGAGGCAACAATCCCATTTTGGTGTCAAAACAAAACAAAACACACCTGCAACTGTTTTTTTTTTTTCATATTTGGCTTTCTAAGTCTCCCAATTATCACTTCTTCAACTGCCTGAATTCATATCTTACTACTTTTTAAAATTTCTTCTCTTGATTTTCCCTTAAAACTGCTACTGATGTTTATCTTACCATACTTTAGTTACTGTAACTTAGCTCAATTTACATTTAAAGAATTCAGTCTGCTGACTGCTGTGTAGGGAATGGATCAGAACAAACAAGAGCAGAATTTGGTAGGGGTGATAGAAGCTTACTTTTACTGGCTGCCCAAAGAAAGAAGCACACGGACCTATTAAAAATGTTATGGCTAAAATTGCTTTGAGATAATACAAAAGCCACAAAATAACAACTGTAATAAGGTTTAAGAAATTGTACAACATTCTAATAATTGTTGTCCTTCATGCCAAGGAATTCAGAAGAGACTTCTAGCTCCATGTGTTTGAAATCATAATTACTGCTTACTGAGACTCTCTTTTTTTTTTTTAACCAGACTGTTCAAAGCCCCGTTATTTCATCCCTGTATCAACCCTACGTGTTTGATCTTATTTTCTTTTTAAAGATGAAAATAGTGCTCAAAAAGTTCAAATAGTCACCAAAATTTACTCCAAAAGTCAGGTATAGAACTTGGATTTGAATTTCAATCTGTTTGCATTTAAAATTTATTCAGTTCTAACAAAGTGGAATAAATATTTTGTCAATTTAAAAAGTAAACATGCTTAGCCATATATTTCTACCAATTTTTCAGTTCTTTAGCTTTCTTTTAAAAATGAAGAAAAAATCAGATCATCATAAAAGCTTAACAAATTTTGATTAGCAATGATTTCCATATTTTAAACAGCTTTATTGAGATAATTTACATGAAATCAAATTCACCTATTTTAAGTGTACAATTGAATGAGAAAATATTTACAAAAATACATATATTTGTAGAGTTCTACAACCATCGCCACAATTTCAGAAAGTTCCTCTCGTACTAAAAATCAACTTCTTGCCCATTTACAAACATTTCCATTCCTACCCACAACTCTAGACAATTATTCTAACAGAAGTGTCTAGATATTTGCCCTTTTTGGATATTTCTTATGAGTGGAATCATTAGATGTGTGTTTTTTATCTGGTATCTTTCACTGAACATAATGTTTTTGAGATTCATCACTGTTGTTGCATATGTTACCATTTTGTTTCTTTATATTGATGAATAGTATTCTATTGCAGGATATTTCTATTTCCTGAACCACAGGCTAAGATTCTAACTTATTCTTAGTGCCTAAAAACCTCTAAAAGATTATTAGTATAAACGGAAACATTTTGAGGATCTTAAAATCATTCTCATCATCATCCAGTCAAAAATGATTTTGTGACATATTAAAAAGCTTAGTGTATGAATTCTGAATATATTATTATATATAATGTGTGTATATCTAATGTATAGTAATATATGTAAGTAATGCATACATATAATATATATAGTTTTATATATATATATTTCCATGGCTTTGATTATTTAGTTTCAGCTTATCATCTCAATTTCTACCTTCTGAGTCACCATGAAAAGCAGTACTCAATTAGTGAAAATCAACATAGCACTGAAATAGTTTATAATTAATAACAGGCCCCGATCTTCCCTTTCTTTTCTTATTATAAATTGAGCATTTCACTTTGCATCTAAGTAATTCCAAGAATAAATTCTTAAAGATGTTTATATATCTCATTAATATTCCTATAACTCATTAAAACATACACACACACAATAGGAAAGATACAAGCCATAATGAGCCTCTCTATATACCATCTTATTTCTACTTTCCAGAACTGCTATTCTTGGCAAAATTTCCGGAGTCACTAAAGTACGAAGTCACATAATAGCCCAAAATTTTATTATTTATATTAAGTGTTATCCCTAAACTTTCCATATCCTTAACTCATTCAACAAATGTCTGTTGCAGAAAGTCATTAGTAATCCAGCCAGATTAAACCAGCTTTACAAGACATTCACTTTTAAAGAATAATATATATATGTATGATTTATACATGAATTTGTCAATACATGATTAATACATGATATATATGAATATCAATGTATAAATTTACAAGGAGAAATAAAACCTCATATTCACTAGAATGCATGTGTTATTGGATCAGTATATTCTTTTCCAAATGGTAAAATTTTACATTCAAGGAGAAATACTCCCTCAGGAGGCTGTTGGTGAGTGGAATGTAAAGTTAAAGCAGAGCAAACCAGATGATTATCTCCAAGTGTTCTCCTGCTACAATAATTTGACACACTTTTCTTTACCATATCAGAATACCAGTCAGGCAGGCTGAAACATCCCTGTCGGCTAGTATTTCATCTTCTTTGGACATGAGAGATATACTACCATTTGTTTAACATTCACTTATTTTCTATCTTCCAACAGCTTTTTCGAGGTACAATTTAATATCACAAAATTCAACAGTTGTAAGTGTACAATTTAATGATTTTTAGTAAATTTATAGAGTTGTGAAAATATTCCCAAAATTTGGAATATTTCCATGACCCCCCAAATTTCCTTGGGGTCAGTTTGCAATGAATTCCCATTCCTAATCTCCTCCCCAGGAAACCAACCAATGCTTTGCTTTTTGTCTCTATAAATTTGTATTTTCTAAGCATTTCATGTAAGAGGGATAACACAATATCTAGCCTTTTGAATCTGACTTCTTTAAATTAGCATACTGTTGTTGATGTTCATCCATTCTGTAACATGTAAAAATAGTTTGTCCTTTTTATTGCCAAATAATATTCCATAGCATGAATGTATCATATTTTCCTTTCACAGGTGATGAACATTTGGAATGTTTCTAGGTTTGAATATTATGAATAATACTCCTATGAACAATCATCCACAGATCTTTGTGTGTATTTACTCTCTTTTCATCTACCACCAGAGATTGCAAATTCTTCTTTGAGATTTAGGTAAGGTTATCATAATATCTTCTTTGTGATATCAGTAATAAACCTCATAAATAAACTAAATTATAGAATGATTTTTGTAGACATCCAATCTCACTGCTTACATGTTTATTCTTACTACTTACTGTTTCAAAGGAGGCTCTCTTCCTGATCCTTTGGGTCAGCCTACCGCAGCACTTTATAAACAATGTGCAGATATGAGGACATATCTAATATCTCTCAGAAATAAGTTATTTCAAAATAGCCTGAAGCCACATATCTTTGGAAATTGAAATACTTCACTTTGAAATGGTAGCCATCGCTGTGTTGAAATTTGGAGTTCTCCCTAATCTCTTTATTTCCTCACACCACAGCAGCAGATGTACAAGGGTGGCTCCACGTGCAGCATGCTGTTAACAGTTGGGCTATCATGCTACCATGTGGTTTAGAAACCAGTAAGTCAGCTATGGCTACAGTGGGATATATTGCCCATGTCAGCATAGAAGGAAAAGGAAAATCTAAACTAAAATCTTTGAAGGAGATTCCAGAGATAGTAAATAGAGAAGCCAAATGCATTTACTAGGGAAAAGATTAAGAAGTGTGTTTGACCACAGATCTAAACCATATTCCTTAATTGGATAATTATATAACTTAATTATCAGTAATTAAGTTGTTCTTTTGATGTAGTCTGACACCTTTGTCTTTTATCTCAATTATTTCTTGACTTTGGAGGGGGAAATATGAGAGTATCATTTATTGGTCCCTTCAAACATCATAATAGGAGATAACACCATAGTGTGGAAACTGAATAAGAAATGAACCAAATTGTGGGGAGCTCAAGAAAAAAATCCACGAGGCTGAAAGATGAATTTATGAGTACTTTTGAGGGATAATGAGTTGACTTAATGAGTCTGACTGTATGGGGATGACATAAAAGATTGTGATTGAGGTGTCAAAAACTGAAAGGAGTCTAGTCCAACAGGTGCAGAGGCAGCTATAAATTATTCATCCCTTCATAGGTTTAATAGAGCAAAGTTTCCCCAAGAATAAGGGAAATGGTTATCTAAACTTTGATCCAAAGACAGTAGTTGCTAGCTCTTTCACTGGTTTGAACAGGGATAGGACTTTTAAAGTTTAGAAAGCAGATTGGAGGAAGTACCTACAATGCTAAGGGCACCGTGTGAGGTACTTTCAAGCAATGGAGAGAGATTATGTGTAAGTTTTTAACTCAGAAAGATTTCAGACTCATTGAGAACATGGGCCATTCATCAAAATTCCTTGTTAATTTAATTTTTTAAAATACTGTGTTAATTATAGTGAAGGCTCCTGTCAATAGAAAGCCCTCTTTTTCCTAGAAAACAGGAACAGTGAGCAATAGGTCACCTTAAACTATAAAACATTTTTTAAGTATTTTAGAACCATATTCATCAGAATTCATTTCTTAAGGTACCATTCCATTCATCTCAAGGGTGCCGTTTCTATTGATTTCACAGTGCCAGCTAGGAGGAATACTAGTGTTCAAGTTAGCCAAGTTTAGTGTTACTGAAGCAGAAACTGAATAACAAATTTGATGCTCCTTGACTCGAGGCAAGTCCTTTGGCTTTTTTCTTTTGCTAAATTTTCTAGTTCTTTTCCTTCCTTGGCCTTGGTGCTTTCATCTTAACCTGAGTTTTTACAGTTTCCTCTGTTTTTATTCAAAGCCTTTATTCCAATCACATATTGACTAGTTGTTCCATGTCCATCTTCTCAAAGGTTTTATACCCCATAAGGACAGAGAACATATTTATCTTGTTCATTATAATATCCTCTTTGGCTATATATACTATATAAATATATAAATAGTCAACTGCCAATAAACATTCAATGTTAACCTAATGGCTGTCCTTCTGACTTAACTGTGTTCTAGACCAGTTATTGACAAAAATGTTGAATAATAGGGCTGGCCTAGTGGTGTAGTGGTTAAGTTCATGTGCTTCACTTCAGTGGCTGAGGGTTCATGGGTTTAGATCCCGGGCGTGGACCTATATACCACTTATCAAGCTATGCTGTGGTGGCATCCTACATACAAAATGGAGGAAGATCAGCACAGATGTTAGCTCAGCAACAATCTTCCTCAAGCAAAAAGAGGAAGATTGGCAACAGATGTTAGCTCAGGGCCAAACATCTTCACCAAAAAAAAAAAAAAAGTTTAATAATAACTTATGAATCATATAACTATCCTAAATGATCATCTAAGAACTATTATAATTTGTATTTCTTAATGAACCACTGAATAACTTAAGCAATAAGAATTATATACTGATAGAATAAAGGGATCATTGTGGAATGAGATGTTTGGAGAAGGGGTTATGGACATGGTTGACAATGAACAAAAACCCAAAAGGTATGTGGTTCTCATAAAGGCAGAAAGGATTACACTAGACATTTTAAATCAAGGAAGCCATGTGAAAACTACAAGGTACAGGATATGTCTTTACTATATAAAATAATCCTAAATGAAGAGTTTCAACCAGGAAAAAGTTTAAATATTGTGGACATATATTTGTGGTGGGGTAGTTGGAAATAAGTCACCAATTTTTCTGACACTCCCTTCTAAAGGTGGAGCCTAATTTCTCTCCCACTGTGTGGGCTGAACGTAATGACTCACTTCTAACAAAGAGAAAATAAAAGCAGGAGTGATGGTATGTGACTTTGGATTAGATTAGAAAAGGCTCTACGGCTTCGTGCTTAGACTCTCTCTTAGATCACTCAGCTGTGAGGACATGTAGGCAACCATATGGAGAGGCCCATGTAGGGAGTGAGGGACTGAGGCCTTTTGCAAGAGCCATGAAATATGCCATCTTGGAAGTAGATCCTCCAGCCCCAGCTGCGCCTTCAGATGACTGCAGCCCTTGCCAGCAGGGTAGCTGCAACCTCATGAGAGATCCTATGATAAGACTGCCTGGCTAATGTACTCCAGAATCCTTGACCCTCAGAAACTGTGTGAGTCAATGAACGATTGAGTTTTAAACTGTTAAGTTTCAGAGTAATTTGTTGTACTACAACAGATAACTAATACAATACCATAAATAGTGCAGGGTATCTAAGAACTTTCAAATAAAGGAAACAAGGTGGCCCTTGAATTATAAAGTAGTTATATTAGCAACTGTTATAGTAAATCAAGTGATAGTATATAAATACTTGATTTAAATCATAGACAGGTAGATGTTGTTCTTCCAAATAGGTTTCCTCTTTTACTTTTCGTATAGGTAATTTAGTGAACATTATACTCGGATCCCATCTCACACCAGTCAGATAAATGGTATAAAGTAATCAGTCAATCAATAGCTGAGTGAATGAATGGATATTACTATAGAATGGAAAAGAGTTGAAGTTATTATTTTCCCATCATCACTTATTTCTATGAATGTTACCCAGAATTCTTGCCTAGTTATGTCCAATGTCATCACTCTTATTCTATTCTATAGTTACTGAACCTCCTTGTGCCTCAGTTTTCTCATATATAATTGAGGAAAGTAATTGCACTAACCTTATAGAGATGCTGTTCAGATTACGTTTGTTAATATGTGCAAAATAGAACAGTAAATGATATTAGAAAGCAAGATTTAAAGATAGGTATTATAATATAGAATTTATGATTCTTAAGTTCTTCTTATAAGGCAGTAACAGTTCAGTTCTAGATACAGACTGCCTGGGTGTGAACACTTCTCTGTCCTTAGTTGCTTCATCTATAAAAGGAGGATATCATAGTATTTATATGTTAGGATTTTGTGACTTAACTTAGTCAATACATGTAAAGTGCTTAGAACACTAAAAACACACAGTAAGAAGATTTTAGATGTTAGCTTTTATTCTAGGTATTTGAATGGATGAATCAAAATTGGTAATTGGTCTGAAATTCATTTGATTAAATGTTAAATTAAAATGCTGAAAGATTTAAAAACTAGATAATATATGTTGTTTACTGTTCAATTTCAATTAATTACAGATATACTAAATTTTCAAGAATCATACCAAACTGACAATGGATAGAGAACTCTGGCTCAAAAAGGCTTTCCTCTGCAAATTTACAGAAATCCACTCTCCTGTTTCATAAGAATAGATTAATGGCCAGCATCTCACTTGAGACATAATGAGTAAAGTCTAACACCAAACTTCTCTGATGGCCAAAGAAAAAAAGCTCCAAATAGTATTATTTTGTAATGGGAAGATATGATTAAAGCCAAAGATATTATAAAATAAATTTAAACTTAAAATTATCAAACTATGAAATCCTACTTTTAAATTTCATACTTTCTTGACCATAAAACCTAGCTTTATTGAATTCCTGGAGAGAGATTGTAATAAAATAGAGTAAAGCATACATTTTGAAAGGAGTGAAGAAAGGATGGAGGTAAAGAAAGGAGAGTGAGAGAGAAGGAAGACAGGCCATGGTCTGTAGAAACTTGCAGCTTTATGGTTACTGATCAAAAGAGAGTTCCAACAATTACAGATTGTGTGTAGAAAAGATAAATTATTTTGGCAATTTCAAAAAGAGAAAAGGCTAGGTTAATCTCAAACGCTTCCTTGAAGGAGTAAATGAGAAGCTCAGTCCAGCTGCTCCCTACAACGTGACTCAAGACTCTCAAGAAACACCTGATAGCACCTTTGCCCAGCTTGATATTTGGCAACAATCCTGTTGTAAGAGTAGTGGATCTGGAGCAACTCTCCAAAGAATTTCAGAGAGGAATTCCCCTACACCTTAGATCCCAGAAATGTGGAACACTTGAATTAACACTTTCCTCAGAGCCAATTTCACATTCTTGTTTCCCAAGGTGTAAATCAAAGGATTAGAGAAAGGAGTGACAATGTTAATATCTGAATAACAGAATCTAGCCAGGAGCTGGAAGTGGGCCTGAGACAGATGAGCATCACAGGTCCATAGAACAAGAGGATTGAAATCAGCTGGGCACTGCAGGTTGAAAACGCTCGGTGCCTGACTTTGGAGGAGCTACTTTTCAATATGGAAAGGAAGAGGCGACAATAGGAAGTAAGGATATGGGAAAAACATGTAGGAGTCAGAACATCTACATTAGTAAAACTCACTGTCTGAGCTAAAGAGGTGTCTGCACAGGCCAGAGGCAGCACCATCGGGATATTACGGAAGAAACTGTCCACCGCACTGGGGGCGCAGTAGGATAACTTAAAGATAGGAAATGTGAGGATACTTCATGTAGACAATCATCCAGCTAAGTGCCCAGTGTCAAGCCAGTACACACTCTGTGGTTTATGATAACCATGTATCACAATGGGTGACAAATAGCCACCAAGCAGTCATAGGCCATCATAGTGTAGAGGAAAAATTCAGTACTACCCAGGAAGTGGTAAAAGCAGAGCTGGGAGGTGCAGCCCTTGTAAGAGATGCTCTGGCTTTGCTCCATTAGGTAAAGCATAATTTTGGGGGAATTCGCTGAAGGGAAAAATATGTCAAACACTGACAAGTTTCCCAGGAAGAAATACATGGCTGTGTAGAGGTTGGAGGAAATCAGAATGATAAAGAAGATGAACAGGTTCCCCAGCAAGGTGAGGAGGTAGAAGGCCAAAAACAGGACAAATAGCATGTTCTCCAGCCTTTCAGAATTAGGGATCCCTAACAGGGTGAACTCCATCACGGAAGTGTAGTTCTGCATGTTTATGCATCAGGCAGTCCTGGAAAAGCAAAATAATAATCATGATATAAGAACACAAATAACTGAGAAAATGTATTCCTAATAGAGTTATTTCTAAGGCAGTGGCTGCAAGCAAAAGAAGGCCAAAAGAGGAAAAGGGGACCAATACTAAATCTGGCCCTGAAGCTAAATAATGTGCCAGATTTGGCCTCAGTTTTGTCATGTGATAAATTAGGTAGCAGAATAATGTATCTGTGTAGGTGCCAAACCTCTTACAGTCATCAATTCTTATTACCATTTTTATGTAGCTTCTTTCAATATGATTTTCATCACACAAGCTGGCAAAATTCAGAACCATCTTCTCCATGGAAAATTTGCCATCAGGTGACAATGTCATTTTAATATTGGCCAAGTCATAATTAGCTGGTAAATAGGACAATTACTCAAATATATACATATAAAAATGTGAACCTAAACAGAAATGATGTATACCTACCTATAACTTTTACTTAACAATATTCTTTCCATTCTAGAACATTTATATTTAAAAATAAGTATACAATTCATATTTATAACCTCCTCACACACATATAGAAATTAGATTGAGACTAGAAGAAAGCATTGCATAGGTAACAGAAATAACTACTACATCCCACTAGAAATTTGTCTCTCCTCAGCTATTGTTTCTCTCTAATACTACAGATCTCCCAAAGGTAAATTTCAATGATATCAATATTATTTAGCTTTATGAACTAATGTCAGTCATAGATAAAGCTTAAAAAACCTCAATTATATTTTCTGAAGGTCCAATATCTCCTTCTGTTCATTTGTATCCCTTTTTATGTTAGCCCGCCATATGTTGTCACTGGATATAGCTGATTTCCCTCTACTTGTGATCAATGTTTACTCATAGGAAATAATCTGATAAATCTATTCATGCTAATCTATACATTGCCAATTTGTTAACATTTCCTGTATTATTTCCATTTTTACAGGAATAAAGATATGCCATGGAGAAAAATCCCAATAAGTAGAATTTATGGCAAAAATGAAGAAGTAGAGGAAACAGAAGCTCTTCAGACCACTCCTGAAATCAATTGGCATAGCCAGGCCCCTATATAAAGCTTGTCCTGCTCAAAATGTTTGAATAGATTGTGATTCTGACAAAGATATATAGACAGGAAGACAAAAAGACTCCTTCTCAGCCAAAATGCAATTTAAACATTGAGTTTAGGCCATGGCAATCAATTTAGCCTCTCTCAAACATTCATTTTCTATCTACCTGCTAGAAATATAAAGATGAGTAGAATAAAGTACTCTGAAGTTACAAAAAACTAGTTTCTAACATTCACTCCAACTCTACCATTAGCTGCCTCTGGAGCCATAAGCAACTTACTTAACCTCTCTGAGCCTCAAATCCTGCAAAAGAATAATGGATAATAACATTGTCTTCCTCAAAATGTCTTTGTGAGATTGAAGGGGATAATGAACATAAAATGCTTTGCTCTGTGCTTGGCACTCAGTAGGAATCGTCCCTCTTAGCTTAACAACTAACCTCATAAGACCATGATCATGTAGGTGATAATGTATCAATAGCAAAAGCATTGCAGACGGAATGAAGAATTAATTATAAATGGACTTCAAAAAGAATATGTGAGATTTGAAAAAGTAGAGAAAACATAAATATAGCCACTGATCTTTGACAAAAGAGCAAAGGCAATACAAGGGAGAAAAGACAGTTTTTCCAACAAATGGTTCTGCAATGACAGGACATTCACATGCAAACAAAAGAGTCTAGATAGAGACCTCACCCCCTTCAGAAAAATTAACTCAAAATGGATCACAGACATATATATGAAATGCAAAACTATACAAGTCCTAGAAGTTAACATAGGAAATGATTTAGATGACCTTGAGTATGACAATGACTTTTTAGATACCACATCAAAAGCACAATTCATGAAAGAAATAATTGATAAGCTGAACTTGATTAAAATTAAAGGAAAAAAAACCTTCTGCTTTGTGAAAGACACTCTCAGAAAAATGAGAAGGCAAGCCATAGAGTGGAAGAAAATATTTTAGAAGACACATACGATAAAGGACCGTTATCCAAAATACGCAAAGAACTCTTAAAATTCAATACTAAGAATACAAACAACTCAAATAAAACTTGAGCCAAAGACCTTAGATGCCTCACCAGAGAAGATACACAGATGGTAAATAAGCGTATGAAAAGATGTTCCACATTACATGTCATCAAGGAAATGCAAATTAAAGCAACAGTGAGATACCACTAAAAACCTGTTAGAATAGCCAAAATTCAGAACACTGACAACACCAAATACTGGTGAGGATGTCAACCAACATGAACTCTCATTCTTTTCTGGTGGACATGCAAAATGGTACAGCCACTTTGCAAGACAGTTTGGCGGTTTCTTACAAAAGTGAATATACTCTTACCATATGATCCAGCAGACATGCTCCTTGATATTTACACAAAAGAGTTGAAAACTATGTCCACACAAAACCCTGCACATGGATGTTTATAGAAGCTTTATTCATAAATGCCAAAACTTGGAAGCAACCAAGATGTCCTTTAGTAGGTGGATGGATAAACTATGGTACATATAGACAATGGAATACTATTCAATACTAAAAAGAAATGAAATGTTGGGGCTGGCCCCATGGCCGAGTGGTTAAGTTCACGCACTCTGCTGCAGGCAGCCCAGTGTTTCATTGGTTCGAGTCCTGGGCGCGGACAAGGCACTGCTCATCAAACCACGCTGAGGCAGCGTCCCACATGCCACAACTAGAATGACCCACAACAAAAAATATACAACTATGTACTTGGGGGCTTTGGGGAGAAAAAAGGAAAAAATAAAATCTTTAAAAAAAAAAAAAGAAATGAAATGTCAAGCCAAGCAAAAACATGGAGGGATCTTAAATACATATTACTAAGTCAAAGAAGCCTATATGAAAAGGCTGTATACTATGTGATTGCAAGTATATGACATTCTGAAGACAGCAAAACGATCAAGGTTTGCCAGGGGTTGAAGGCAGGGGAGGGATGAATAGGTGGAGCACAGAGAATTTTTAGGGCAGTGATAATACTCTGTATGGTGCAATAATGGTAGATACATGTGATTATATATTTGTCCAAACCCATGGAATGTGTAACACTGAGGGTGACTCTAATGTAAACTATGAACTTTGGATAACTATGATGTGTCAGTGTAGTTTCATCATTTGTAACAAATGTATCACCCTGGTGGATGATGTCTGATAATGCGGCAGGCCATACATGTGTAGGGAAATGGGGTATATGGAAACTTTGTACTTTCTGCTCAATTTTACTGTGAACTTAAATGCCTCTAAAAAAATTGTCTTTTTTTAAAAAGGCCAGGGAGAGACACACATCAGAAGTATGTTATTTTCATCAGACTGACAACAGAGTATTATGTAAATATACTGGCAGAATTTAAATATCTCTTTGTAAGCTGGAAGTGCATAAATTCTCCCTTTTACCTGAAGATTTCTGTTTCTAAGTGAGCAACCAAATTCACAAAGGTGTCTGGTCCAAACTTGCCCTAGGTGGAAGTGGAAATTTCAAAAATTACCTTAGATACACTTTCAAAATCCTCCTCACTCCTCCTCTGCAGTCAGCACTCAATGCCTTAACTCCATCCAAACCTATTCTCAAGAAAGAATCTGACATCAGTCCAGGAACAAAATTCTAAGAACAGATATCGCATAATCATTTGGAAAAGTACTGAATTTCCATCACAGAATGTTTTCAAGCAGAACTTATAGGCTCATCTCTTAGGGAAATAGGAAAAGGAATTAATCTCCTACAAAGGCTGGTAAATTAGATCTTTTCTTCCAACTCTAAATCTAAAATTTTATGTTACTAGCTGTTAATAAATTTTGTGAGTTTCATTATCACCACATTCACTGACATTTGCATTTTAACCATTATTCTTTAATGACAGAATAAAAATACAGAGACCCGTTAAAGGATGTTCACATATTGATAAGAAGAGTAGATTGATATTGATAAGAAGACCATTTGTTAAGAGTGGGGATAATTTCTAATTTTTATACTAACTACAAAATAGAATTCATGAACAAAGAATCTATCCCCTTGAGTATCATCTATCTTTCCCTACAAACCATTCTCCTGCCACACAAGCACACTTTTCCCTAAGACTTCTTCCGTTCATTTCTTCCTCATTGCTGACTTGTTAATGGATCACTGAACTCAGCAACGTATAAGAATTTTCTTCAGTTTCATGATTCTCCTGCTTCAGTTGGTTGAGCAGGGAAATGACCAGGACAAATAAAGAGTAGAAACAGGACAGAAAAAGAGAAAAAGGAAGAGATACTATAAGTAGAACAAGAGTTAAATAGAAGCAGGTAAAGTTTTAGACACACACCAGCTAGTGGCAAACACATCTAACATGCGTAGAGAGGTTTTTCTGAAGTTTCTAGGCAAGAGGAATGTGTTCCTAAAGCCAAATCTCTATTTTGGAGTAAGATGCCATGGCATAGAGACAAGGCTTTGCACCTTCTGCTCTTGAATCCAAAACAGAGATGCCAAACTCAGCCCTTCCATGTAGTCCGGTCCTGAGATTCTGGATTTACAATATTTTCAAACTGGAGAGTTTCTTTTGAGACAATATCCCCAGTGGCCCAAACCCCACACTTAAGAAGCATGAATGAGCAAAGGGAGTAATTAGAGGCCCTCCTCTCTTTCCTCACACCCCTTTCCATTACATATCTCATTATTTCATAATACATGATATATTCATTATAAAAGTATCATTACAACTTTATAAAACTATTTAGTAAATATTCAAAAAAGCAAGAAAAAATACCACAGTTCTGCTACCTTGACATTACCAATGTTAACATTTTAATATTTTCTTTCTAATCACTATACCACATGGTTATGGTATATTTTTAACTAGTTAAAAGCATACTATATATGCAGTTTTGCAAATTTTATTTTTAATTTTAAATTTTAATTAATAGTTATATTTCCTACAATTAACAAAAATAGGTAGGTAGGTAGATACATAGATATGCAGATATGATGCACTATGATGAACTTCTTAATTCATACAGTTATCCATATTTGAGGCTTTATTAAAGATAAGCTTACCTAAATATAAATACTAGAATATTTAAGAATATTATGGATTTTAAGATGGTTGTCAAATTATTTACTTTGTTAGAACCAGTGCTTATGAAGGCCAATTTTACCAGTGTTATGTATTCAAATATTTAAATGTTGAAAGGTTATTTCACAAGTAATTGACAACCAACTATTTTTAATATGCATTTTTGGTTAATTCCCCAGACTAAATGAATTTACAAGTGTCTATTATTTTTATAGCAATTAAAACTATGTAGTGTTGATGCAGGTTTAGACAAATAGAAAAATAGAATAGAAGAGAGATCACAAAAACACATCCCCTGAAAATATGGATAATTGATTTAAGTCAAAAGTGGCATGAAAGATCATAGGGAAATTTTTTTAAAACTTTATGATTGGAGAACTGACTCAACAAGGAAAAAATAAAATTAATCTCTTGCCCATACCACGCACAAAATCAATTCCAGAGGTACTATAAACTCAAATCTGTAAGGCAAACAATGCAGCTTTTTCAAGTTAAATTGGAGAAAATGTTTTTGACCCAGATATAGAAACTAGGAAAAATAAGAGAGACGTGGGTAATTTTGGTTGCTTTAAAGCTGAGAGTAACATTAAAATAATAAAAAAGTAAAAGTGAAAGCCAGAGATAGCTGACTAATAGCTCAGTAATAGCTCACATTACTCATAAGGATTCATTTTCAAATATGTAAACAACTCCTAAAATGTGTAAAGAAAACCAAGCAGTCCAATATTTCCACAGGCAAATGACTTGGTCAGTCTTCATAAAAGAAGAAATACAAATTTCCCATAAACAAAAACAAAATAATCCTCTCAATCAGTTTAATAATTAGGGAAATAAAAATTAAAATTGCAATAAAATGATGCCTAAAGCCAATATTAAAATTCTCAATTACTAAAACTTTCACATTTTTGAAAGGAGTATAAATTTATAAAACCGCCTAAGAAAATGGTTCATCATTTTGAAAAAATTTAGGAAACAGTTCCCTCATAATACACAGAAACCAATGCACATGTGCATCAGGATAACATACAAGTATTCAAGGCAGAATTTTTGTTATTGCTGAAATCTGAACACCCAAATGTCTACCAAGGATATGTTCTAAAATGGAATAATACACATTAATAAAAAGAACGAATTTACAGCTACGTATATCAATATATACATCTTTGAGTCATTTTAAATGATAGAAATTAGATAAAAATAGTAGTATATGACTTCACATACATAAATTTCAAAAAGACAAACAAACTATTGGTTAGAGATAATTTAAAAATTAATAAGAAATCCAGTTTATCATAGAGCCATGATAGTGGAATGGAAGAGGATTGGCCTCAGTTAAGGATACGTGAGGACTCAAAGTTTGTTGGAAATGCTTAATTTCTCAATCGGGGTGATGCTGACATGAACGTTTGCTTTACTTTTAACTGTACACTTATGCTTCTGCATTTTTATCTATGTATGTTATATTTCACAACACAAGCAAATGGCTAAATAAAAAATAGTTGTATTAGAGATTTTCTATTCTAACCCATGATAAAATAAGATGGGTTGGATTTATCATCTCATCATAAATAAATAGAAAACTGGAACAAAGAAGATAAAAACAGGTATCTATTGGACAAATGGGAGCACAAGACTGTAATCCCTGGCGGAGGAAAAACAAATGAGGAGAGCACTTCTTCTAGGAGGCATATTCTGGACCATGATACATGAATGGGAACCTCAAGCAGAGCACCAAAGGCTTGCTGACTGAGGAGACAGAGCTAGGAGTTCAGGAAGGCTGATTTAGAGGTTGCAGACAAGAGTTCTTGACATGAAAGGGTTATACAGAAAAAAACCTCTAAAAATCTGCGTGGGGATATACTTCAGTGGTTTCTTATTACTAATCTGTGCATGTGTAGGATGAAACTCCATTAGGCTGGAAAGGTATTAGATTGGTGTCTGTAAACTGAATAATTCCTGGAGGCCACACAGTGTTGAGAATTGAACTATGGCCAGCCAAATTGGTAAGTTCTTGTTGCGTACCAGGACATTCAATAACGACCCCAAGAAATGTTACATCTTAGTAACAGGGGTAAAGTATCCTTTGGGTAAATGCTACTATTGTCCCACCATAACAAAATTGAACAATAGTCCCACCCTAACAAAACTTAAAAACAATCCTCAGAAAGATCAAGTCGATCCACAGGGTATTTAATGTCTGCCAAAATACAGCCCTCTTCAAACACTTATTAAATGAAGACAATAAAAAATCCAGACAACAATGTAAAATCCAGCATAAAAAATAATTAGAAATTCAGAGAAGTAGAAAAATACAACTCATAACCAAGAGAAAAAGTTATCCAGCAGAAAAAAACACAGAAATAACAGATATGAAGAGATTAGGTAACAAAACATTTAAAATTAATATTCTATGTATGTTCAAAATAATCAATGATTTAAAGGAAAAATGAAGGTAATGAGATAAATGGAAGATATACAAAAGAAAGTTATAGAACTTCTAGATAAGAAAATGTAATTTCTGAAATTTAAAAGTTGCTGGAAGCAAATGAGGCACTGGAGAAGAATTTATCAGCAAATCGGAAATCATAACAAAACAAACAATAGAAAATGAACAGAGAAAAAAGGAGAGGAGAAAAAAACAGAGTCTCAATGATTTATGGGATAACGTTAAGAAGTCTATCATATGTTACTGGCACCTAAGAAGGAAGAGAAAAGACAGAAAAAGTGTTTAAAGAAATGATAGATAAAAATTTTCAAATCTTGATGACAAAGGTAAACCAGGAGATCCAAGGAGTTGAACAAACCCTAGACAGGATAAACAAAGAAATCCACAAAAGTTACATTATAATAAAATTGATGAAAACCAATAAAAGAGAAAAATATCTTAAAAGCAGCCAGATAAAAAAATACATATTGAGGGGCTGGCCCGGTGGTGCAGTGGTTAATTTTGCACGTTCTGCTTCAGCCTGGGGTTCACCGGTTCAGATCCAAGGTGTGGACCTAGACACTGCTTGTCAAATCATGCTGTGGCAGGTGTCCCACATATAAAGTAGAGGAAGATGGGCACAGATGTTAGCTCAGGGCCAGTCTTCCTCAGCGAAAAGAGGAGGATTCGGGGCAGATGTTAGCTCAGGGCTAATCTTCCTCAAAAAACAAATACATATTGAATACGGACAAAGATAATAATGAATGCATAATTATCATCAAAACTATGCAAGACAGAAGAAAATGGAACAATATATTTAAAAGGCTGAAATTAAAATGTCTACCTAGATTTCTATATCTAGAAAAAACATCCTTCCAAGATGAAGGGAAAATGGAGATATATCCAGGAAAACAACAGCTAGAAGAATTTTGTAAACAGTAGACCTGGACTACAAGAAATGTTAAAGGAAGGTATTCACACAGAAGGAAAATGAAAACAAATGGAAAATTGAATCTGTAGAAATAGGAATGCCAGAAAAGGAAAATTCACTGTTTGAATTACAAACAATACCAGTGAATTGTGGGGTTTCTTGTATATGTATATATATAAGTAAAATGTATAACAACAATACCACACAAGATGGAAAATATGCTGCTTTAAGATTCATCTATTACATGTGAAGTGGTAAAATTTGAAGGTAAAATATGATCATTTAAAGATGGATATTGTGAATCCTAGAGCAACCACTAAAAAAAAAACAAGATATAAGAAAAGCAAATAATGAAGACAAATTAAAACAATAAAAGCATAAAGACAACTAATATGAAATAAGAAAAAGATAAGAGAAAAAAAGAACACATATGGAGCCAATAACCAAAATAGAAAGATGTTAGATCTAAATCAACCTTATTAATGATTAAATTATAAGTAAACGGCTTAAACATTCTATTTAAAAGTTAGATGTCAAACTGGATATAAAAAAAGTATCAACAATATGTTATCTAAACACTCTTTACATGCCACTTCAAAATGCAGATGGGTTTTAAGTAAAAAGATGCAATAAGATACATATATCATGTGAACACTGATTATTAGAAAGCTTGAGTGACTATATTAATATCAGATACAGTAGATTTCAGAACAAAGAATATTACTAGTAATAGAGAGGGAAATTTTGTAACGATAACGGGATCCATTGATGAAGAAGATGTCAAAATTCTAAATGTGTATACACATAATAAAATTTCAAATATATGAAGCAAAAATTAATAGAATAGAGAGGAGAAATGGACAAATTCCCAATTATAGTTGCAGAATTTAATACTCCTCTGTCAGCAATTGTTAGAATGTAGAAAAACAGTAAGGATTTAGAACCAAACTGTGAATCGTGTTGACTCAATTGAAATTTATAAAATATACCATGGTCTTGCATGAACAGAATACACATTTTCATTAAGTGCATACAGAACATTCAGAAATATCAGCCTTTGCTGGGGCATAAAGCAAATCTCAACAAGCTTAAACTGATGAGGATGTTTTTTGCCGCAAAGGAATTAAATTAGAAATAAAGCCCATAGGGTTCTACTGGTGAATTTACCAAACATTTAATGAAGAAATAATACCAAATTTATACAAACGTTTTCAGCAACTTGAATAAGTAAGAAACGTTCCTACTCATTCTGTTACTCCAGTGTTATTTTGATACAAAAGCTAGTAAAGACATTACAAGAGAAGAGCTATTGATTAATATCCTTTAAAAACAGACAAAAATTCCTAACAAAATTTTAACAGATCATGTCCAACATATATGCAAAACGATTATACATCATTATCAGATGGTGTTGATTCTAGGAATGTACATTTGGTTTAACACTTAAAACTTGAGCAATTCAATTCAGCATACTAACAAACTGCAAAAGGAAGCTCTAAGATCATCTCAAAAGATTCAGAAAATGCATTTGACAAATTCCAAAAATCCATCCATGGTAAAAACTCTCAGCCTAACAGAAGAGGAGGGTTCATTTTCAGCTTATGAAAGAGAAAAATGAAAGAAAAAATTACAGAAAACCCACGCCTAACATCATACTTATTGGTAGAAAACTGGATGTTTTCCCTCTAAGATCAGGAACTAGGTAAGGATGTCGACTCTCACCACTTCCATTCAACATTATACTAGAGTGTCTACACAAGGTGATTAGGCAAGAAAAACAAATAAAAGTCATTCTGATTATAAAGGAGAAGTAAGCTGTTTATATTTGTAGACGACATGATCATTTATGTAGAAAATCTGACGGAACATCTAAAAGAAGCTACAAGAACTAATAAGTGAGTTTAGCCAAGTAGTAGGATATGACTAGTATACGAAGGTCAATTGTATTTCTATTTATTAATAATGAGTAATTAGAAATTGAAAAATTTTAAACTAACAATTAAAAAGGCATCAAAATAGAAAATAACGATAAACTTGACAAAAGATGTGCTAGAGCTGAACACTGAAACTATACAATATTGTTGAGAGAAATGAAATACATATTTGGTATCCATGAATCAGATACAATATAGTTAAGATGTCCCTTCTCCCAAACATATCTATAGATTCAATGCAATTCTAATGAAAATCCCAGCAGGCTTTTTGATACAAATTGACATGATTCTAAAATTCATACGGAAATACGAAAGACCTTGAATAGCAAAAAAAATTTTGAAAATAAGAATAATGTTACAAGAATGGCTCCTGGCAGGGCAGGCCCAGTGATGGCAAATACAAGTGCGTGGGGTTCTACTAGGAGGTAAAACTCAGTAAATGCCATTATTTTTTGAATGGAAAAGGGACTGAACAAGCTGTGCAGCACTCTTAAGAGATCTAAGTAATCCCTGAACAATAATCGCTGGGCAAAAATAGTGGTTTTGGTCAACAAAATAAAATAGGAAAGAAAATTAATGGGTGTTTACTTTTGGAAAGTAAAAGACAAATTAGTATTTTTTAAAGATAATATGATTTTATACCTATATAACCAAAGAGAATCAAATAGAAGTTAATAGAATTTTACATAAAGTTATGTAAGGAAGTTGGATAGAAATTTAAATTAACAAAATTGTTAGTATGCATTTTATAAACAGATTTTGAAATATCTTAACTGGAGCTAAATTGCAAATAATTCTCAAAGTAGGCTTTCAAGATAGCACTGTGATTTTACATTGATTATATACGCCTTATACTAAATGGATAGAAAATATGAGAATATTGGGCAATGTGATGGGTTGAGAGAAATACTAATTCAGGGGCTCCAGTTCCTCCAAGTCTATCCTATATAAGTGATATTCTACATATACAGGTGAGAGCATCTCTATTAGCACAAAAAACCTGTGAAACTGCAGTTTTCTTTCTCCAAAATTAATAGTGCTTCAGCTTCTACTGTGTTAGAACAGATTCTCTCTTTGTTTTCATAGGACCTTTTCCTAATAACTAAGACATACATTAATTCTAGAAGAAAAGCACATTCGCCCTCTCTTTAGTTATATTAATTCAAGCTTAAAAAATCAACTTTCACAGAAAATCTAAATATATTCTAAGTTTAGAAGATAGAAGGTACAAAGGCAGAATTCCCTGGAAAGAGGGAAAATCTCTGAATCAGATAAGATGAGGTAGAGATAATATCCATTCTTGACTAGGAAGTTGCACAGTCTGCCAGGTCTCAGAGGGAGAAAGTTTAATTAGTAAGGTGTTTATCTGGGAGGAGTGTTATACAGACCATCCCTAGAGCAAAAAAGCTCCAGAGCTTCTTTTTGTGATGGGCCATAATCACCAGAAAGTAAAAGATTCATCAAAGGGACTAGGAACCCTATCAGAGAATTTCTCCTTTCGGGACAGAGTGCATATTTTGTACCTTTGAATTTAAAGAAGAAATCAGAGAAACAAAACAAAACTAAACTACATCATTCCCAGCACAATGAACTTTCAAACACAGAGTATCATGATTACGTATTTTGAAATTAATGTTTGGCTAAATAAAATGCATTATGGATTGACGGCACATCAAATGCCAAAACAACTTAAAGGCATTTGGAAAAAGTTCTGAGTATTTATTGTAATGCAGAAACATTATCCTCATCTATGAGGACTCAAGGGAAAGACGATATCTCCTGAGATATCAAATCAATTTTAAGCTCTTTTACTTAAAGTGAGTTGGTTTCTCTAGCTCGTTCTTCTTGTGGTTTCATCTATGCAAGAAAGAGAAGCATCCTACTCATCAAAGATAGAATTTCTTTAAATCTTCAATTTTGTTGTAAAATTGGTAAATAACAAAAAGTGGCAAAACTTTCGCATTTTTCATTGTTGGGAATTTTGGGGTGATTATGACACAGTTGTAGTCATAGTTTTACTCTTCCTCAGCTTCAGCTTCAACTATATTGCCTTAGTCATGGCTAAAAAGGCCAACTTTGCACACTTTTATAAAACACTCAAAATTCTATAAAACTACAGTCAATAAAGTGCTTTCTTTATAAATCTTAGCACTATTCTTCCAAGTTGAAGCAACAGAAAAATTCTGCCTTTATTAAATAGTGCAAAAGGGAAACATATTGTTGATATGACTCTATATGGCAGAAGCATCTCAAAAATTAGTGAAGAAATGCTCCTTTTCTATCAGAGAGGTATAAGTGTCCAACTGGATTTCTCTTCATTTTTTCATACCTTTTTATTTCTTTTCTCTCAGTACACAAATTCAGGGACATTCAGACCACTCAAAAAAAAAGAAAGAATAAAACTTACAGTCCCAGCCCTGGAACAATAGAAATCCTATAAACAATTAAAAATAATTTCAAGTGTATACATATATTTTTTATTTTTAAACGCACATTTGTGTCTGTTTTAGGTAAATATAAATAATCAGTGTAGGAACTCAAACCCTGGAGACACAGTTTAGTTCTCTTTACTATTTAAGCAGATCTGGTTCCTTATGGGCATCTCAAAATATGTTGAGTTGATTTGATATCACTTTAGAGGGAGGATGATTGATTGTTTCAAATTCTGGAGGAAGAACTAATAAAAATTTATAAAAAGAAATAAACATGGGATAAGAGGCGTTGAAGAGAGCAGTGGTACTCTGATCATTATTGTGTTAGTTTAAGGTCAGATTTCACATATGATCAAGAGAGCATGGTCTAGGGTAGGACAGAGGAACCTGGCTCCAAGTAGTGCTGGACCACTGCTGGGGTCCCACCTTGACACATCTGCTGCTGAATAGGGTGCTCAAGGAAGGCAATTTTCTCTCAGCCATCAAGGATGAAGACTTTTTTAAGAAATATATGTTTATAGTGGATGTTCTCTCATGATCAGAGGTTGAATCTATATATTTGGCAGTGTGTGTTTATATGTGCGTGAGAGAGAAAGAGGCCTAAATAAAGGTTTATCCCTGGAGAGTGTGTCAAGTCTGGAAAGAAGCAGGTTTGGGTATATATTTTCTAATTCTACAGACCAGAATACAAACAGTACTCCTCTTTTCTATTTGGTGAGTGTTGTATGAATTCACTCCTCTTTACTTTGACTAATTATTTTCTACTTGGCTGATTTTTGTACCAAAAGAAGAAAGTGAACATTCCTCTTAAAAGTTCCACGTTGAAGCAAAAGTGTTATGAAAAAGATAAATGACAATTTACCTCTTCTGTTCACCATCAGGGAAAATGCAGTTGCCATATTTCATATGAAATATGTTCTCAGTAAATGTTGGATTCACTTTCCTTCTTATACAGACAAAGTGCAATATATGAGAAGAACTGACAAACGTGAGCCTCCTGACAATGTTCATCCTCACAGGCCTTTCCTGTGCACTGCGCTGGACCCCCATCTCTTTGGAATCTTCTTGGTGATTTATGTAGTCACTTTGGTGGGGAACCTCCTCATCCTGCTGGTGATCATTGAGGATATTCCCACCTCTGCGTCCCCATGTACTACTTCCTGACCAATCTGTCCTTCATTGACATGTGAATCTCCATGGTCACTGTTCCCAAAATTCTGATGACCTTCGTCTCCCCAGGAGGAAGGGCTATGTCCTTTAACAGCTGTGTGGCCCAGCTTTTCTCCTTCCACTTCCTGGGAAGCACCAAGTGTTTCCTCCACATGGTCATGTCCTATGACCAATACCTGGCCATCTGTCACCCACTCAGGCACACCAGCATGATGAGTGGGAGAATGTGTGCCCTCCTGGCCACCAGCACATGGCTCAGTGGCTCTCTGCACTCCACTGTCCAGACCACCGTTTGCCCTACTGTGGGCCCAACCAGATCTAGCATTACTTTTGTGATGCACCGCCTATCCTCAAACTGGCCTGTGCAGACACTTCTGCCAATGATATGGAGATCTTTGTCAACATTGGGGTAGTGGCCTCATGCTGCTTTCTCCTGTTAGTGCTGTCCTACATATCCATCGTCTGTTCCATCCTGAAGATTCGCACCTCAGAGGGCAGATGCAGAGCCTTCAGAACTGTGCCTCTACTGCATTGTGGTCCTTTGTTTCCTTGGCCCTGGTGCTTCTATTTACTTAAGGCCAGGCTCCAAGGATGCTGTGGATGGGGTTATGGCCATTTTCTACATTGTGCTGACACGCCTTCTAAACCCTGTGATGTACACCCTAAGGAAAAAGGAAGTGAAGAAAACTGTTCAGGCTGAAAAGTGAGTCAGTATTCCCTCAGAGTAAATAATTGAGAAAGGCCAGATAAGACTAGCTCCTTTTTTATTTATAATTAAATTAAACTACCAGCATAAACATTATACTTTTAAGGAATATTTTAATTACCAAATCTTAATTTTTAATGAAAATTTAATGAATTTTTAATTTTTTTTCGTGTGCAATGCTTGTCAGAGCCGAGTTTAAGCAACCATTTAATGGTTATAATCTAAGAGGAAGGATAATAGCCTATTCTTATTTTTTATGTTCTATCAAGTAAATCATCAGAGAAGTGATTTTCTTCTATCCCATATATAAATATTTTCCAGAATTTCTATACAGTATAATCCTCTTATATTTTATTTCAGGCAAGTTAAATCAAAGCTTTATAAAAAGCTCTTTCTTTCCCTTTGTAGACATTCTCTATTTAAAAAATCACTTAAAATATTCACAATCTGTTATACAATATAGTATCATACAATGAAATTCTTACATTAGAAAATAACAGACCAAAATGCTTGAATATCAATAAGGATGGCTTTATTCACATTTATGAACAAAAACTATATTTTAACTCTATTTTTTGCTTTGACCTCCAAGATTTTTGAAAGTAAACAGTTGTCTACTTATGTACTGGATGCACTGTTTGTACTATATTGGTCACTGATACAACTATCTAGATTTCCCTTCTATATTTACAGAGTTCCTGGTCTTTTATCCCAAATAGAAATCTTCTATTTTTAGCAATCTTGAAATTACCTCTGGTAACCACTAATCTTTTCTCTTTGTCAATGTGTTTATCTTCCACATATGAGTGAAATCATGTGGTGTTTCTCTTTCTCTGTCTGGTTTATTTTGCTTAACATCATACCCTCAAGGTCCATCCATGTTGTTGCAAATGGGACGATTTTGTGTTTTTTATGGCTGAGTAGTATCCCATTGCATATATATATATATATATATATATATAATATATATATATATATACACCACACCTTCTTATCCAATCATCAGCTGAAGGGCACTTGTGTTGCATTCATGTCTAGTTATTGTGACTAATGCTGCAGTGAACATAGGGATGAATAAATATCTTTGAATTGCTGATTTCAAGTTTTTTTGGATAAATACCCATTAGTGGGATGGCTGGATCACATGGTATATCTATTTTTAATTTTTGAGAAATCTCCATACTGTTTTCCAGAGTGGCTGCACCAGTTTGCATTCCCACCAGCAGTATATGAGGGTTCCCATTTCTCCACATCCTCTCCAATGATTGCTAATTTTTGTCTTGTTAATTATAGCTATTCTGACAGGTAAAGTGATATCTTATTGTAGTTTTCATTTGCATTTACTTAATAATTAGTGATGTTGAACATCTTTTCATGTGCCTGTTGGCCATCTGTATACATCTTCTTTGGAAAAATGTCTTTTGCCCATTTTTTAATTGAGTTCTTTGTTTTTTTTGTTGTTGAGATGTATGAGTTCTTTATATATTTTGGATATTAACCCCTTACCTGATATATGGATGGCAAATATCTTCTCCCAATTGTTAGGTTGTCTTTTTGTTTGTTGATTGTTTCCTTTGCTGTGTATAATGTTTTTACTTGATGTAGTCCTATTGTTTATTATTTCTTTTGTTTCCCTTGCCTAGTCATGCATGGTATTTGAAAATGTGCAGTTTGAGCTGATCTCAAAGAGTGTACTGCCTGTGTTTTCTTCTAGAAGTTTTATGGTTTCAAGTCTTACATTCAAGTCTTTAATCCATTTTGAGTGAATTTTTGTGTGTGGTATAAGATAATGGTCTGCTTTCATTCTTTTGCATGTAGCTCTCCAGTTTTCCCAACATGATTTATTGAAGAGACTTTCCTTTCTCCATTGTAAATTTTTGACTCCTTTATTGAGGATTAGCTGTCCATAGATGTGTGGGATTAATTCTGGGTTCTTGATACTGTTCCATTGATCTGTGTGTCTATTTTTGTGCCAGTACCATGCTGTTTTGATTACTGTAGCTTTGTAGTATATTTTGAAATCAGAGCGTGTGATACTTCGAACTTTGTTCTTTTTTTCTCAGGATTCCTTTGGCTATTTGGGATCTTTTGTTGTCCCATATAAATTTTAGGATTCTTTGTTCTATATCTGTGAAAAATATCATTGGAACTTTGATAGGAATTGTATTGAATCTGTAGATTGCTAGGAAGTATGGATATTTTAACTAAGTTAATTCTTTCAATCTAAGAACATGGAATATCTTTCCATTTCTTTGTGTCTTCTTCAATTTCTTTCGACAATGGTTTATAGTTTTCAGTGATTTGCAGTTTTTGTATTCCATTTTTACTCTGAAAAGTTTCCATCTTATTTGAAACCACTAAAACACAACAAAAAAGTGAAAATCCTAATAACACAAATTCCTTCCTCTTCAAAAGGCATGATACAAAAAGTACAGAATGAAACCCATTTAAGCATAGATAAATGGTTTGAGGTGCAATATAGGGGTTATATGACCTCTCTCAACCTGACTAGTAATATCTAAGATCACACACAAACTTATTTCCATACCTTGGGAATCCCTCTGCTAGGCACTATGCTGGATTCAAGACATTCTAGCATAAATTTGCTGTCTTACTAATGCTGGATATTGGCAGAAGAACCCACATGCTATAATATCTGGTCAGTGTTTATGAACAGGTGTTCATCACACTAATACTTAAACACGTTCAATAGATTTCTTTTCTATATGACGGAAAATTCCATAAGAGGAGAGACCACGTTTGCCTTATTCACTGTTGTGTCTGCAGGACATAGCCCAGTCACATAGTAAGCATCTCATGTAAGTTTTTTGAATGAATGAATGGATACTACCTAGCCTTTCAAATTAGAATACAACTGCATATTTATTCACATAAAAAGAGGAACATGAGTGAAATAACTAGGATACAGAACAACATGCACGAATTTAAACATATATCCACATTTAAGGAAAATTGAAATCTGAATGAACTCCAACCACTTTTTTGGCCACCTCTAAATCAGTGTTATAACGACTGTCTGGCATTGAAAAACAATGTTTAAAACAGTTTAAATCTTTCCTATATCTAAATATTTGGCAAAGCACCTAAAATACTGTCATATTATTTCATTTTAAACACGTGTACTCACACCTTGTTAAAACCTTACTCTATCAACAGCAATGAGAACATAACTTGATTGAAGAATGGGCAAAGTACTTAGATGTTTCTCCAAAGAAGACATACAAATGGCCAACAAGCCTATGAAAAGATGCTCAATATCACTAATAACTAGTGAATGCAAGTCAAATTCACACGGAGATATCTCACATTCATTAGGATAGCTGTTACCTTTAAAAAATAATAAGTATTGGCTAGGATTTGGAGAAATCGGAACACTTGTGCACTGTAGATGGGAGCCTAAAATGGCACAACCACTATGGCAAATAGTATGATGCATCCTCAAAAAATTTAGAAACAGAATTACCATATGACTCAGCAATTCCACTTCTTGGTATATATACAAAAGAATTGGAAGCAGGGTCTTGAAGAGGTATTCATGTTCACAGTATTTTTAGAGTAGCATTATTCATAATAGCCAGTAGGTGGAAGTAATCCAAGATTCCATTGATGATGAATGGATAAACAAAATGTGGTATATACATACATAGAACATTATTCAGACTGAAAAAGGAAGGAAATCCTGACACATGCTACAATGTGGAAGAACCTTGAGGACGATATGGTAAGTGAAATAAACCAGTCACAAAAAGACAAATTCTGTATTGTTTCAGTTATATGAGGTTTTTAGAGTACTCAAATTCATAGAAAAAGAAGGTAAGATGGTGGTTGCAGGGCCTTGGGGAGGGGAGAATAAGTAATTGTTTAATGGATACAGAGTTGAAGTTTTGCAAGATAAAGTTCTGGATATTGTTTGCACAACAGTTTGAATATTCTTAACACTGTTGAACTGTCCACTTAAAAATGGTTAACATAGTAAATTTTATGCTTTGTGTATTTTACCACAATTTAAAAATAAGGCTGCTTATCCAGTTTTCACACAGCCTGTGGTTTTTGAGTTTGCTAGTTCTCTCCTTTTTCTTATAACCATGTCTGTTGTTGAATCCTCTGAAGTCACTGTTTAATTGTTAAATACCTCAGTAGGTGTGGCAGAGAAGACTTTGAGAAAGGTAGCCTGTTAGCCTTCAGGGGATTTGCCTAGAGTTACCATTTATCCAGTCCTTTCTCCTTCCAACTACTTTGCAATTGCTTTACATATATTATCTAATTGATCTACATAGAAACGATGAGATCATTCTACAGAAGGGGAGCAAGGTTTAGGGATGTGTGGTAAATTTCCCTAAGTCACACAATTTGTATGTGAATAGAATTAGGATACCCTCTCAGATCCTCGTGCAGCTATAGTCAATATAGCAATTTTGCTGAAACTTTGAAAATAAATATTTGACCTTTTAAACACACATACCCAAAATTCTTACCCCAGCTTTTATTCCTTTTTATATCTCTGACACATGAGAGCAAGCCCACATTATTTCTTATTTCTGTCTTCAAGCCCACAAAAATCCCTTCTTTTAGCCAACTGTAACTCATATATATTTTTTTAATTTTCCACACGTCACTCTCTGCCTTCTCCATTTTTATCTTTCCTTCCTAACTTCTCTAGTACTCTCCTTACCCAATACGTCAATTTTACAAAATAAAAGCGGAGAGAGTATGGCAGTCAAAGAAAGAGATTTCATAGCAGGTGGAAGCAGTAAACGGATTGTGAATACTTCTACCACATTTTTTTTAATCTTCATATACATGTACACATGTACAAACGGATGATGGAAAGAGTGCTAATCCAAATGTCAAAAATGGATAATCCAATTTTAGGTGGCTTTTACTTTCACAATATATTTTTTGTGTTGCTTTTATGATTTTGCAATGAGATTGTAACATCTATTTTTGTAAAAAGCTATTTCAAGAGGAAAAAATGGGCGTTTCAGTATAGGATCAAGTGAGGCTGATTATCTGAACCGGGAAGTTTTAAGGGGGAAAAAAAGTCCACAACAATTACTTGGGAGGAAAAACTGGACAGTAATTTTTAAACCCAATGGGGTAATATGTATTATGTTGTTTATATATTATGCCTAAACTAATTCTTAATAAAATGTTCTAACTCCACAGATTTGTGTTCTATTATTCTCATCCTCATTTTGCTACTATCATTTGTTGCTCCTCATCTTCTAGGTAGTCTCAGAAGAAATCTGTTTGAGTGCCTTACATGATTATTAGAATCAAAGCTGGGTCTCAGTGTACATTCAGGTATAGAAACTTAAAAAGCAAAATATAAAGTTCTGTTCTGATGTCATCAGTAGGGAATTATTCCACATACATTCCCAGTAGCATTTCTCTGACCTAGTGATTATATTTTCTCCTTTTTTCTTGACCAAGCATCTCAAAATTCTAGAGTCCAGTGATCTTTCCTTATTTGCCCCCCTCAATGTATTCTAACTCCCTCCAACCACTCTCCCCACTATAGCTAGAATTATCTCTTCATATCCATCTCTCCCACAATACACTCAACTACAATTGTCTTTAAACCCTCTTAAAGTTTCTTAAAACTCCTGATATAGAGATCATAACCTTAAAAGTGACCAACTGGGCCCTAAGTAAGTGTTTGCTTTTCGGCATCTCAAGCTTTATCTCTCAATTCTTTTCCTCTCTTTCCTGGAGTTCATCAAATGTGCTGTGCTCCTTTGCAAAGCCTTTGCACGTGCTTTTGCTCCTGCCTAGCATGTTTTCTGCCTTGCCCTCACTGCACTCTTGCTCACTCTTCAGATCTCAGCTGGGATAACATTTTCTCAGGGAAGTCCCCCTGGACCTTCCAGGAAGACCATCCAGCCACACAAATCGTGATGTGAGTACATATTTGCTGACATGAAAGGAACATGAGTGAACGAATTAGGATACAAATATGCTCTCATTACAACTTTCAGTCCATTGAACTTTTCTTCTTAGCATTTACTACATTAAATAATTATAGCATGTATATGATTATTTGATTAATGTGTTTCTCCTACTAGACTGTAAACTCTTCGCGGGCAGAGACTATGGCTAATTTCTCTTCATCAGAACATAGCAGTTTGGGCACATCACAGAAGCTGCTAATAAATTTTTGAAGAATGAATAAATGAGCTCATTGAAACTTCTAATTCATTCACATCACTTTCTCTCCTTTTCTCAACCTTTTCTTGTCTTACTTAGCTTCTTATCTAGTTTAGATTTTTTGACCATTATTGTAACTAGTTCCAAATTACTCAACTCTTTTCCTCCATTATGTCTCACTGCCCAGTCTTCAGGAAACCCACCTGCCTGCTTTCTGCACCCATACTGCTCGGCTTTCTTAGAGAAAAATCACAACCCGGGCAGTTTAGCAACACTATAAATTCATTATCACCACCTCAAGTGTTTGCTAGCAATCCTGTTACTCTTTATTGGAATTTCATTCATGCCCTATTGGAACGACTGTCGATATGGGGTTGGTGCCTAAGACTTTTAGTGCATTCTTGGGTTCTACCTAATAAAGAACGAAAACGGGATTCACTAGCAAACCAAGGACTAAAAGATCAGCAAGTTTTTAATATCCCCCATTACAGGGTTCTCTGCTAAACTTAGTGGAAAATGTGGCTTAAAATGAGTCCAGGGAAGAATCTTTCTCTTTCCTGGCCGAACTGGACACAGCAGGACCTGTAGTACAGGAGCCACCTGATTTATATGCCCAGTCACAGGAGGGAAAGCTGAATTTCCAAAAGAGTGGAATGCCTTTTTTATGATCACTTCTTTAATGTGACTTCCATCTGTTGAAGAAAATAAAAAATCCTAAAAATATGGGTTTGCTGAGTAAAATGTAAAAAAAAAAGTAAAATAAATTACAATATAATTTAAATAATTATATTTTACTAAATACAAATATATTATATATTCAAGACACACCTAGAATCTACATTTTACACAAACAACTTAACTACAAAGTTTTAGTTATGCAAGATGAAGAAGTTCTAGAGATCTAACATATAGCGTGGCCACTCTAGTTAACAATACAATACTGTATTGAATACCTGAAATTTGGAAAGAGGGTAAGTTTTAAGCGTTTTTCACAACACACATAAAAAAAGTTCACTCTGTGAGGTGATGTGTGTGTTAATTGGCCTGACTGTGGTGATCATTTCACACTGTATACAAATATCAAAACTTCATGTTGTACTTCTTAACTATATGCAATTTTTATTTGTCAACTGTACTTCGATAAATCTGTTAAAAACAAAAGGATAAATTAAAGCTGCTTTTACAAGTTCAACTTCAAGGCCAAGAATTAGTATTTCAGTTATCTATCGCTACATAAAATACAACTACAAAACTTAGTGGCTTAAAATAATTTATTTTTATACAAAAAAACAAGTTGAAATTTTGCTGAAAAATACAGATAAAATACAACTTGTAATTATACTTTTGTTGCTTATGATAAGTCTGGAATATCTATACATTTTCTGGAGGAAATTACAAGTAAAAATAAGAAAACTTGCTGAGTTATTTTACTAATGTGTCCTATTATGATCTGATCACTCTTTGTTTGGTAAGAAGTTTCATCACTGGAAACACCTGACCTTTTGCGAATGTAGAAGATTTGTGTTTTCACTGTGACCATGATATTAGTTTAGCACATGCCACCTTGATTCTAAAATGTTTGGGTTGAACATCTAAGATAATCCATGACATTTTTTACCTGAATAAAGTTTTACCAAAACAAGGTAAATCTAATGGTATTTTACTGAGTGGTCAAAAGAGTATTTGTCATCTTTTTTATCTGTACAGACTATTTTTCAAGTCAGTCAGCATGCTTCAAAACATTAAAAATAATCAAGAATAAATGGGATGATAGAGCTATTAACTTTTATATTCTTTTATCATTAGTTAACTGTGCAATAAAAACATTGTCTACTTTTTAAATCAAAATTCCAGACGTATTTGGAATAGTATAACTCCTTAAACACTGAAGCTTGATGATTCGAAACTTTATGTCCAAAAGTCCTAAAGAAGAGGGGTCAGCCCGGTGACGCAGCAGTTAAGTTCGCATGTTCCGCTTCAGCAGCCCACAGTTTACAGATTCAGATTCTGGGTGTGGACCTACCTTATGCAACACTCATCAAGCCGTGCTGTGGCAGGTGTCCCACATATAAAGTAGAGGAAAATGGGCAAGGATGTTATCTCAGGGCCAATCTTCCTCAACAACAAAAAAGAGGAGGATTGGCAGTGGATGTTAGCTCAGGGCTAATCTTCCTCAAGAAAAAAAAAGTAAGTCCTAAAGAAGAGGCCAAATCCCATTTTCTTTCAGAGTAAACCTCATGAATTGTGGCAAGTTATTTAAGTTCTTTGATCCTAATTTTCCTCATCTATAGAAGACTTCATCAAAGTCTTTTGAGGTTTAAATAAGACTGTAATGCACTCTTTTCCTCCAAGATATACTCTGAGTCGTTTGAGCAGAGGGATTATGACTATCAACCCCCTCCTGACCTTTCTGGCTCTCCTGGCAAATAATTAATGTACTGCATGTTATTATTGGTAGTCATGATATGTTGGAATAAATGAATCCATGTATGCATAAATAAGCAAATGAATGATTGCATGCAATGAGGGATTTGGTAATCCCCACTCCCCCAGAATTTTTTTTGAGTATGCAAGGCATTTAACTTAGAAGCTTGAACAGATACAAAGTAGTCTAGGGCAGATGCTTCAAGTGATAGCTTAAAATTCTTTTTGGCTTCTCAGCATATTTCTTCCCCCTTTCTCTTGGGAATGGGCCTTTCACCTTTGGAGAACTTCCCATCTCCATTCCACTGTACACCCTCGACACAAGGGTAGGCATGTGACCCAGCCAAGGAAATCAGATTTAAATCTTGAACTAGAGTGCACAGAGTCATAGGCAACTGAGGCTGAATCATGTGATGGCAGTGCCCCTGAGGCTGCTCCATAAATTCTCACTGCTGAGACACCTGGACTTGCCCTAGTTCCCACCATTCAATGAGCTGCTTTTTCATACATTTATTTAATTCTCTCAACTACTCCAGTTACTGGTGCTTGCAGTAAGTCAATTGTATTGGTTCAATGTAGTAAAATAACATAATTTATTTATAAAACAACACATAAATATGAAAAGCATTAAATATAAAACTATACATGTAAACATATATGATATGTGTGCCAAAGCAATTATTATT
The DNA here is from genome assembly GCF_021613505.1 of Equus quagga. NCBI lineage: Eukaryota > Metazoa > Chordata > Mammalia > Perissodactyla > Equidae > Equus > Equus quagga. Next base: position 71,491,511 of record NC_060280.1, on the reverse strand, counting down.
CCACTGAAGTATATTTTATAAAGGAAATCACAAAAGTTTTAATCTTTAATCAGTTTCCTTCTCCCTCTCATTTCTAAGGTGCAATTATACCCAGTAGTTAATCACTCCCTGGCTCAGTAAGAGGCCTGACTTGGGGGATTAATACCCAAAGGGAAACCAAGGTTATTTAAAATCTCCTGTGTTTGGAAATTATTGCACTTCTTGGAGTTGGAAAGGAAATTACTGTAAGAGAGCTGAAGCACATTTAGATTTATGACACTCTGCTTGAAAGTGATTGAAAAGGAGAAGAATTCAAGGTATCTACCTGCAAGCTTCAAGCTGATGGAGAGATGGGGATTTAGGCAGAGGAGGACTCCTTCCTTCTGCTGGAGAAGGAAAGGAAAATAACAGTCAACATTGCCAGCCGGTTATCTTCCCTTTTTGCCAAGTAAGGGCCCAAATTTTGTCCTTCATTTTGCTTTATTTTGGCTCTCACTTCCTCCCCTCATAATTACCAAAAAAAAAAAAAAAGAGAGAGAGAGAGATAGTGTCTTAAGCAATAGGATTATCTATAACTTAAAGATTTCACTGTGTTGGAAAAGCTAAAACAAGTAGAAAAATACCAAAGTTTTTCAAAATATGGAAATTGGAAAGGGGCCTCTACTACTCCTAACCTTGTGCCTTCTCTTGTCATAAAACTGGGCAGTTGCTTAACTTGGATCTAGATAGACAATTCCAGATTTTGGAGACTGAACTTGGGGCTAGCAGTTACTCATTGTACAAATTCAGGAAAATGGAGACTACCAGTTACTCACATGTACTAAAATCCAGAGCACACCAACCCTGTTAATGTAATTTTCTGTTTGTTAAGAGTTATCTAAGGCCCTTATTTCAGCTAGTTTCTCACTGCTGACCCTCATGCCTAGGAAGACACTGTGGGAAAGATTCTGTATCTTTTCTAAGTATGGTTTTTATGATCTTAAATAATTTTGGAGAGTTATTGTTATCTTAGGTGAATATTTTTTAAAAAGTTGTATGGGACCTCATTTGCTATGAAGATATCAAGTCTTTATTTTTATCCTTTTAGAATCACAAAGTACACTCAGAATTAATGCAATTTAGCAGTGTATATGATGAATGGAAGCTAGGAGGTTCGTCATGTAAGGCCTCTTGGTGATATTGTAATAAGGAGCATCTGTAAATAGAAACTGCACTGCAGAGAGACATCCAGTATGGAGAGAAGCAGGCAAATCAAGACAGTTCTAACAGGAAGCACCACTCTCTAAAAATCTAGATCATTTCCTCCTTCTTTATTTCACTGATTTAAACACAAGTAATTTGTGTACTAAATTTAACCTCAAATTTATTTTCACAGACACCCAAGAGTTGATTCTTCCATAAAAATGAGAAATCACACAATGGTGACTGAATTCATCCTGCTGGGAATCCCTGAGACAGAGGGCCTAGAGACGGTGCTTTTTTCCCTGTTTTTATTATTGTATTTGTGTACTCTCTTGGGAAATGTGCTCATCCTTACAGCTATCATCTTGTCCTCTCGGCTTCACACTCCTATGTATTTTTTCTTGGGAAATCTCTCCGTGTTTGACCTGGGTTTCTCTTCAACAACTGTTCCCAAGATGCTATTATACCTTTCAGGGCAGAGTCAAGGTATCTCTTTACAGGGCTGTGTGTCCCAGCTCTTCTTCTACCATTTCCTGGGCTGTACTGAATGTTTGTTGTACACAGTCATGGCTTATGACCGCTTTGTTGCCATATGTTATCCTTTGAGATACATGGTCATAATGAACCACAAGGTCTGCTTCATCTTGGCCACAGGGACCTGGATAGGTGGCTGTGTCCATGCCATTACCCTAACCTCCCTCACCTTCCAATTGTCCTACTGTGGCTCTAATGAGGTGGGCTATTACTTCTGTGACATACCTGCAATCTTACCTCTAGCCTGTGGTGATACATCTCTAGCTCAGAGGGTGGGTTTTACAAATGTTGGTCTTTTGTCTCTCATTTGCTTTTTTCTCATCCTTGTTTCTTATGCTAGAATTGGGATCTCCATATCAAAAATTCGCTCAGCAGAGGGCAGGCAACGAGCATTCTCCACCTGCAGTGCACACATCACTGCAATTCTTTGTGCTTATGGGCCAGTGATCATCATCTATCTACAGCCCAATCCGAGTGCCTTGCTTGGTGCTACAATTCAGATATTTAATAATCTTGTAACCCCCATGTTGAACCCACTGGTCTATAGCCTGAGGAATAAGGATGTAAAATCAGCCCTGAGGAATGCATTTCCCAAGAGATCCTTGGCTCTGGAGAATAAATGAGAAAATCTAAAGTTTTGCTGGACAGAGAATTGATTCTCCATTTCTTAGGACAAATTCTCATTTGCAGTTGCCAAGGCAACCTGAAATTAAATGTGCTATGAATCAATCTACCACTTAACCTCACTACGTTTTGAAATATATGTCTGTTTTCCTATTTCCTTATGTTTTATAATGAAATATAATTAATAGAGTCACTAAGCAGACATTGAACTGATTCCTATGCTGGTTGGACACTCTCCCAGCACCATCATCTTCCCCAAAACATTTCTTTGTTCCGTAAGTCTTCAAAAGAGTTAAGAGAACATGGCTTGATAAGCAGTGCATAGGTCTGGACCCGGATCCGAACTGGCAAAACCCCAGGCCACTGAAGCAGAGCGTGCGAACTTAACTGCTAAGCCACCAGGCCGGCCCCATCACTTTTATTCCTTAAGCCATTGTGAAGCTGACACCTGTATTCCGATCCGGTGTTCATACTAATTGCTTTCCATCCTCCTAAACATAAACACTTACTTTTTCTTCCCTGAGCTCCCCCTTTGGCAGGCAAATCTGAAACAGGCATATGTTTTACAAGCTCCACTCTTCTGTTCTTTAAACACACACACACACACACACACACACACACTTTTTTGTTTTAAGCATTTTTCCACTTGTGACTACAAAAAACAGATGGAAGGCCAGCCCTGGTCGCATAGTGGTTAAGTTCTGTGCGCTCTGCTGCTTTAGCCGCATGGATTTGGGTCCCAGTGTGGACCTACACCACTGGTCTGTCAGTGGCCATGCTCTGGCCACTCACTTACAAAATAGAGGAAGATTGGCAAAAGATGTTAGCTCAGGGTGAATCTTCCTCAGCAAAAAGAAAAAAAAAGAGAAAGAAACAGATGGAAAGACTAAAAAATAATAAACACTTGTAAAGTATGATTTAGGAAGTCACTGAATTTTACCCCAACAGTTCTCATCTAACATATATTAAAATGTAATTCCAGCTAGTTCTGTCTTCTCTTCCTTCACCTTTGACACAAGGGCCAGGTTTACAGGCTCAGAACCTGGATTCAGAAATTTCTTTAGTTAATGGGACAATCAAAAGTAAAATCCAGATCTTCTGATTTGCGAATCAGTTCTTTTTCTGCTTCACAAACTTATAAATGCCAATTGAGAAATTTATAGATGATCTTGATGCTATATAACATTGCTTAATTTCCAGACAACTGATCATAACAGTAAATGTACTAAATAAAATATAATTAATCATTTTATTGTAACAGGGCATCTTTATTGAATTTGAACTTTGATCTCTCTGAACATAAAGCATGTAAAAGCTTTCAATTATACGAAAGAAATAATTTCTACCTTTTATATTCTGATAAAGTGCTCCTAGAAACTTCATCCAATTGACTTTTTAAATTTAGACATAATTTCAATCTTTCAAAAAAGTTGAAAAAGTAGTACAAAGAATCCTTGTAGACTATTTACTCAGATTTCCAAAATGTCATCATTATATTTGTTTTATTTCCTCTCACTCTCTTCCTCTACACACACGTGCATACACACACATACACGTTTTGTGTACTCATTTTTTGTTCTGAACCAGAGTAAGTTAAAGACATGATGAGTTGCAGACATAGTGTTCCTTTTTTCTATAAAACTTACCTACATTGTGTTTTTCTAAAAACAAGAACACCCCTTTATATAACTGTAATATAGTTATCAAAACCAGGAAATTAACATTGACAATAATCTTACCTAATCTACAGACATTGTTTAGATTTTACCAATTATTCCAATAATGTTCATTATAGCAAACAAACAAGCAAAACACGAGATCATGTATTGTGTAGTTATTTCTCTTTGGTTTCTTTCCATCTAGAATAGTTCTTGAGGCATGCTTTGTATTCCAGGACATTAATGTTTTTGAAGAGTTTAAGCCTGGGATTTTGTAGAACATCACCAGTTTTAGTTTGTCTGATGTTTCCTCCTCATTAGATTCATATTATACATTTTGGGCAGGAAAAACTCAGAAATGAGGTTGTGTTATTCCCAATATATTAAATCAGAAGGCAATTGCTGTGGATTTGTCCCTTTACTAGTGAGGTTAATTTTGATCATTTTTTAAGGTGATGTCTTCCAGATTACCAAGTGCAAAGTTGTTATTTTAATTTTGTAATTAATAGTGGTCTTTTTTGAAGAGGGAGAAGTACTTTGCAACTATGCAAATATCCTGTTACTCCTCGAAATTTTACATACTAGTTTTAGCATCCATAGATGATTCTTGCCTGAATCAATCATTATTATGATAGTTGGCAAATAATGATTTTCCAATTTAATCATTCCTACTATTCTTATTAATTGATTTTCTAATGTAAAGAAGAGTTTTCTTTTATCCTCTATTGATTTATAATAAAATGACATTCTAAGAAACTGAATTAAGCATATGACATCTGTCTTGTTGAGAATGTGATAGAGGCTCAGCTCGAATCATGGGGTGAGTTGATGATACTAGGATCTTATCTCACTGGGGAGGAACATCCCTCCTTAGGAGAGGAGATGTAAAAGATATCAAAAGAAGATTCTTTCACTGGACTAGATGACATCTAAGTTCTCTTCCAACTTTGACATTCTAATTCTGTGATTCCATATAACTGTGGATCATTTTATCAGATTGGGGAAGTGGGATTATGGAGAGAGGAAAGAATGCAAATGGTGCATGATAATGACACTGAATTTTTTTTTCTTGGGATGAAATCCTTGGTAAATTATCCAGCAAATAAAAACAATTTCTCATTCACTTGCTTAGTGACTGCTGGTTGCAAATATAGACATGAAACACTAGGCAAGCCCACCAGTCAATCAAATAACAGGATTTATTTATTTTAAGGATATAGAAGACAAGTGTCACAATCAAGATATATTACAGAGGTATTAGCAACGTTTCTCAAGACAGAAGATACAATATTCTTGGACCTAAATTTCACCATTGAACACAAGGCTGTTAATGATAATATTGGAATGAGTAAGGTTACCTCTGGAAACATTGTGATTACCTTCAGATACAGACTAAAGGATAGTAGAACATAAAGCCAGACCATTCCTGTATATACGTGCTGCCGATTGCCTCAACCTGGGACAGATAGACCTCATTAATCTCAGTGTTATAGGAATACACAATATGATTATAAGATAGAGGACAGACACAGTAAACTCAGACCATCACAAAGTCCTCAACCATTGCTTTCAGAGACTGTGGTCTGTGAAGTCTTCTGTGAGTACATTCTTGAACTAGATGCTGCAGAATTAGAAAAGGAATCCATTTCCAAGAATTCTCAGGAGATCACATCAAAAATTCCATTGTCCATGTAGCTTAGCATTTACTCTCAATCTATACTCTTACATCACCAGACACTATTTTGGAATTTCACATTTTATACAAAATGAAATTGTCCTGTACTCTGTACTAGTCAGAAGCCCTGAAGTCAAATGGCCTGGGCCCAGAAGACTTAGAAAACATGGTGGCTTTGCCCATTAATATGTTAATATCAAATCTTCATAGTTTCCCTTACCTGTGTGACCATATGGTATGAAATGACTTTGTCTAAAACTCACTTAAGTAGGCAAAAAACAGTGAAATGGCAAACTCTTAATAGTTTTGGAACATTGGTAGGAGATGGACACTGAGTAGTGTGGGATCCAGTGTTGTATAATCAAACATAGAGCAAATCACCTGTGTACAGTGAAGGAGATTTGGCTGAGGAGAAAGAAAGGCTATAAACATTGCTTACAGAGTTATATATGTGGAGCACCCTGATTATAAGGTGAGTTAGAATGACTATACTGAGTATAAGGTCATGCACCTCATAATGATGTTTAGGTCAATGACAGATCACATATATGACAGTAGTCCCATGATTAATACGATATAGCCTAGGTGTATAGTAGGCTATACCATATAGGTTTGTGTAAGTGCACTCTACGGTGTTTGCACAATAAGGAAATAACCTGATGACACATTTCTCAAAACATAACTCCATTACTAAGCAATGCATAACTGTACTGCACTCATAATTGCTGTGACAGAAAACAAGACTCAAAAGAAACAAAAATTGATAGGTTAAGCATATATTGGATTATGAATTATTAGTCAACACGTATTTATTGATTACTTATTATGTACAATAGTTAGGATCTGTAAATGGTCAAGAAGTGAATAAAATGAAGATGGACCCTAAATTTAAGAAACTTACATCACATGAAGGGAGCCTTAAGTAAAACCAGGAGACTATCACGTCACCCTGTAAATTTCTGAATATTGCTAAAATCAAGAATATTTGAAATTCCTTTACCGAGGAGGGGAAGAAGTATTTACATGTGAACCCTTTCCCAGGATATGACAGCCTAATATTATAATAACCTTCTAAATAGCATGTTTCTCACAATTTAATTTTAAATCCAAATTCACAGTTTATGGACTCCAAGCAACATGCACAGACTGACTGGCATCCTGATTGAGGTGACATCAAGATTTTCTCCTTTCTCTCACATTTCTCTGCCTATGTCCCTACCCTCCAGAACCACTAGGTCTCTCTCATAGTTTTTGATTGAAATAGCAGTTGGGCTGAAATTATAACATGTACTGGGTCCTAAGAATATTATTTTGCTTGGGATGTTGTTATACGGCTAAGATTTGTTTTTATTTTGACTATTTTAGCTATTGAGCTGGTTTTGTGAAAATCATCATCTATTTCCACTTCAGAAAGTGGAAATTAATTAAGAGACTTTGTGTTAGAGCAATTCAAATTCAGAAGTACTAAAGGAGCCTCATGCAATTCCATCAAGAGAGAGACCAGAAATAGCCACAGAAGAAGGAACCGTGACCCCAAATAAGGCACCTCAGTCTTAGAATATGATGAATACGAAATTGTGAAGGGAAGAATTTGGGACTCTTAAATATTTAGACTTTAATGTTCAACAAAAAGGCATTTCATATTTATATTTTAATTTCTTTCTGAAATTCATATTCAGAATTGATATTCACAGGCATTTAATTTTGTTGATGCTACATTATCTGGCATATTTTAACACTGTTATGAGCGCTCATTTTACAGCTTCTTCTGTAGAAGTATATTGAAAAACATGGCTGGGAGTAATTTGCGATGAGAAATAGAGAATGCATTGTTGGCTGAGAGTAGAGTGTGTCCTTGATATTAAATTAATTTATGTTCTGTTCTGAAGAGAGAGCAGCGGGATAGTCTGCTGGATGGTCCAGGAAGCTCTGCCTGGGTTGCCTGGCAACCAGCTGGCTGAAGTCAGGGTCCTGCTTCCCCAGAGCAGAAGGGGGAGGGCAGATCAAGATGCTGCTGGTTCCAAGGTTTTAGAGGGAGAAAGATAGGGCATTCTCTTGCATTCTTAATCCACCTTCATTAGTAATAAAACTAACATTTTATTTTGATCCTCAATTGGATCTTTATGTTTTTCATCAGTTTTTAGTACTCAAAAATGAGTGAGAGAGCAGAAAGGTAATTGATTAGAATCCCTCAATATACGTTACTACATTAGTCTATCCTCAGGTTGCTATAATACTTCACACAGCCCTAGTGTCTTAGAGAAGAATGGATGGGTTTATAACACACAGTTCAATAACTTAGTTCAAAATTCTTCCTAACCTCAGCCTATTATGTATGAAGAAGCATCATAAATACTATCCAAGCCCATGACAAGCTAAGCTTTATACTGAACACACGAGAAAAAGAGTAATTCTCTATCAGTGATCAGAGCCTTTTCAAGTAAGATACTACAGGGGCCAGCCCGGTGGAGTAGTGGTTAATTTCACACGTTCCACTTTGGTGGGCAGGGGTTCGCCAGCCTGGATCCCAGGTGCGGACCTATGCATCGCTTGTCAAGCCATGCTGTGGCAGGTGTCCTACGTATAAAAAGTAGAGGAAGATGGGCATGGATGTTAGCTCAGGGCCAGTCTTCCTCAGAAAAAAAAATCAAGTAAGATACTACACAAGAGAAATTAGCAACTCCCCTCCTCCCTTCCATCTTTTGATCAATGACATTACAACATACTCAAATGCCCAATTCAGAAACAAAGAGCACAACTTTACGTTTTCACCCTCTCACTCAACAGACAGCCTGTTAAGTTCTACTACTCTATTTCTTAATTATTTTTCATTTATTTATCACCCAATCTCCTTCCTAATGGCCACCACCTCTTTCCACATATTGATCACATTATGATGGCCTCCTAAAGGGAATGTCAAGCACTACTCGAGCCTGAGTCCAGGCTCCTGTCCACACTGATTTATATTGCTGTTTAGAACACTGTCTGATCTCCACAGTCTGTGGTATGAAGTACAAACTGTATAGCATATCACATGAGGCCCTTCAGAGCCTGACTCCTGCAGACCTTTCTAGTCACATGCTCATGTTTGAAGCTGAGCTGTGGTGTTCTCAAATACACTGTGCTGTGAGTCCAGGAATGTTTGATAAACTACTACTAAACGCTTCAGTCTAGACTCCTCTCAAATAGTATCTTTTCCACAATGTCAACCTGGAGAAGCTGACTTCTCCTCTGTGTTTCTCTAGTTGTGTGCACTTTTACTGATGGACTTCCTTCAGCAGCATGCTTTAGAGACAGTGAGAAATACAGATGTGAGTAAAATTCCAAGAAACACTACTTACTTGTTGTGTGATATTGGGCCTCTTAAACTTCCTGGGCCTTAGTTTCTTCCCGTTCAGTCCTAAATAATAACACTTCCTTCATGTAGATATTGGCAGGTAGATAATATTCATTAAGCACCCATCATAATCCTGGCTCATAGAGCTAAAATAGTAATTTGTAATTATTTTTTCTCGTTCTCACCTAGATTGTAAAGGTTCCTTGATGCAATTGTAAGTCTTAAGCACCTAGTGCAATGCCTTCACATAAGGGATATTCAATAAAAGTTCAGTGAATAATGAAATATATCATTAATAAATACACATAAACAGTGTCAATTAACAAACATTTATTGATTAACTATGGTATTCAAGGAATTAATTTGTGTGCTTTCAGAAATATGAATTAACTTAAAATTAGCCTCAGAGAAACAAGAAATAATCAAGTAAAATAATCATAAATCTCATATTATGACACACACCAACTAAATTGTTCTGACTACAACAGTCATGGTCTCCAATCAAAATTTATTTTACAAGGAAATCATATCAATTTTTATCTCAGAATTAAATATTTTGTTGTTATCAAAGTCTACAATAAGAACTACTTAATCAATCTCCCCATAACAAGAACTATGGCTATATAGAGAAAAAATCTTCAAAGGAAGATAAACACCAAGTTTATTTTAATTCTCTTATACTTGGAGAGAGAGGTTTCTTTCTAAGCAAAAGTAAGTAGAAACTGGGATGTCTATCAAAATCTGAATGAGATATTTTGTGAGAGGCTTTTATGCTTTGTGGATCCTAATAATGACACTTTTTTGCCATCACATTTTATTTGAGATAGTGTTTTTGTCTCCTCCATCATCTTTGATGCTCCCATGTAATGAGATGAATCTAGAGGTTGGATAAAATGGGTGTCTTGGGGGCTGGCCCCGTGGCTGAGTGGTTAAGTTCGCGCATTCCATTGCAGGCGACCCAGTGTTTTGTTGGTTCGAATCCTGGGCGCGGACATGGCACTGCTCATCAAACCACGCTGAGGCAGCGTCCCACATGCCACAACTAGAAGGACTCACAACGAAGAATATACAACTATGTACTGGGGGGCTTTGGGGAGAAAAAGGAAAAAAATAAAATCTTTTAAAAAAAAATGGGTGTCTTGTCTTTATGTGAGTATCTTCTTACTATTCTCAGAGAAAGGTCTATAGTTTTAATGAAATCAGATAAGCACAGAGATTAGAGCAATGCTGAGAGTGGAGGCAGAAGTTAATGGGGATGGACTGTGCTGGTCCAGGATAGTAAATGGAGGGAGAATTGCGAATAAGACTATTTGCTGGTTTTATGAAGATTTATAAAATTAAAATATATGGAAAAAAAGTGAATCTAAGTCTCTATTCAAAGAGTTTCCCCTTGGGAAAAGTACCAATGAGGATTACCTGAAATTAGAAACCTCAATTTAGAGATAGACACCGTAAAGAAGAACAGAATGCCAATAGAAAACATAACTTAAAAACACTTTGAATAATCTTTCTACCTCTTGTATCTAAAAGCTATTCATTTAGAAGGATCTTTATAATAAGCAAAATTTTCTTTCATTGATACCTATCTGTTGATTTTTCTCTAGAATATCTCTGTTTGACATGAGTTTGTCTTCAATGATGAGTTTCAGGCAGAGACAGGCCATCTATTTGCAAGGTTCTGCTGCCCATGTCTTCTTTTCTCATGTACTGAGATTTTCCTGTACACATTGACATAGTGCCACCAGCTTGCTGCCATTGCTTATCCACTGCAATATATGATCACCATGAGGCAAGAGCTGTAAACTCTGGTTATTACAGGATAGAAGACTGGATACATGTCAATCTTCTGACTCTTCACCCACACTTACCCTAATCCAGCACCAAAGAAGTGGGCTATCATTTCTGGAACGTTCCTGAAGTTAACCTGTGGCCTATGCAAACACATACCAAGCCCAGAGTGTAGGTTTTCCTAATATTGGTCTTTTTTTCTCTCTTCTTTTTCCATTATTCTTCTGTTTGCAATAGAATTGCCATTCCAAAAGTTCTCTCAGTAGAGGGCATGCATGGAGCTTTCTCAACCTGCATTGCCCACAAGACTGCAATTCTTTGTGACCAAGGACAGAAGCCCAGAACCAGAGCCCTCCTTTATTCTGTGATTTAGTTGCTGAATTTGGGTGACCCTGTTGTTGAATTCCCTGATCTCCAGCCTGATAAACAAAAGTGTGAAATGAGTTCCAAATACAATATTTAAAGGAGAAACTTTATTCATGAAAATAAATGAGAAGACTCAGAACTTCTAGAGAAATCTTTAGTCTTTTCTTAGCAGCTTTCAAGGAACTGTGCTGTAACTAGTACTATGTCTTTAATTTCATTCCTAAATCTTGTCTTAGTGTAGATATTTGCTAGTACTCAGGCTTTAAAGGTAAAAATAGTTTATAATGTGAATAGTAGATACTCAATTGTTATTTATCATTTGATTTCCCCCCAAACTAAACAAGTTTTTATTCTTTTCTCATTTCTATGGAGAAAGCATGGGAAGGGAGACAACATTACCACAAAACATTCACTAAAATGAATATTACCTTTATCTTAGAACATTGGTTTCCAAATATTTTTCAGAAGAGACATTATTAAAAATTAAATATTGTCCAAATCCTATACATGAAGCAAAAATGGATAAGCAGATTCTTTTTTATATACAGCTAACCCTATACAGAGAAAAACATCTCAGCTGGCATAAAAGATTAGTATCTCTTTATGCTCATGTAGGTGAAAATTATATTATTTTCCATCCAGCTGTTTCCTATTAAAAAAGAGCAAATAGAAGGAATGTTGCTTAAAGAAAATGTTTTTTTTTATGCACACTGACTGTATTACTAAAATAATTTAGCTACTGATGCCTGAGGAGTTAATCATGTAGTTTCAAAGCAGCCACTATGAGACAATTGAAAATTGTGACTCACTGGTAAGCTTGTTGCTTATTTTTATGAATAATAATGATGCAGAATTGAAAGAGAGGATGCAGGAAAAAATTGCTAGTGTTATGCCTAATGATGCAAAATACTATTTCTTTTGTGAAACAGACAATCTTGCAAATTATCACAGTTTAAACTATATCTTTTGGGGCCGGCCCAGTGGCATTGTTGTTAAGTTCGTGCACTCTGCTTTGGCAGCCTGGGGTTTGCAGCTTTAGATCCCAGGCATGGACCTAGTACCACTCATTAAGCGATGCTGTGGCAACATCGCACATAAAATAGAGGAAGATTGGCACAGATGTTAGCTTAGTGACAATCTTCCTCAAGCAAAAAGAGGACAATTGGCAACAGATGTTAGCTCAGGGCCAATCTTCCTCACAACAACAAAACAATAATAAAATAAAATACCTCTTTCTTTCTTCCCATTAAAATAGGCTACACAGAGTCTGAAAATTAAGGTTTTTAAGTGGAAGATTTGTAAGGTTCTGATTCAACACTTAGCTTATAGGCATTAAGACAAGCAAAGAGGAATGTTTGAAACAAACTGGTGGGAGACAGTACTGCTGGAGGTAGGGTGATGAATGTTGGGGCAAGATTCATTCCTGTGGGTAGCAATTAGGCTTTTAGAAATTTGATTACTGGTTATACAACAGAGTTAGAAGAAGAATTTTCAGAAAGATATTGACCTGAAGGGAATGAAGCAAGATTAAAAACTGGGAACAATCAAAAGGAGGTGATCTCTGCAAAGGGTTTAACTTCTTGGATGAATTTCCCTTGTACTATGAAAAAGCTAATATTGAAGTGTATATTTTATATGTTATAAATCCCTTTAGCCCACCCATTAAAATGTCTGATATAGCTTCACAACTTTGTGGGGGATATTGTAAAGAATGAAGGAAAATAAATAGGGAGAAGAAGTACGGCTTGTCCCATTGGAAGGAGGAGGCTTAAGATCTGGACTGTCAAACTGCCCTCCAGGCCTAGAGATGAAAATGGATATTTACATAAAGAATATACCAAACTAATCTTAAATGAGGCATGTTTCTAAGGTTTTCTAGTTGTGTTGAATGCTTCTCAGAGCAACCAGAATCTAGTTATCGAGAATGTAGTTATTGAGATTCTCTATTGTATAATATAGCCAATGTGATGGAGCTGCGGGAAAACTGAGAGCAAGCCACACACTGATGAAAGAGCCTCATGATTAACAAAGGATGCCAGCTTCCCTGTGAGAAGGAATCCTCACACATCTTGCCTCAACTGTTACAAACAAGTGTGGCCAATGCAGTGGTGAGGCCTGGAAGCTGTGCATGGACTATTTTACAAATTCTCACTAGGAATGCGTATGCCGTGCATGCTGTGCTTTCTCTCCTGCATCAATGTTTAAACTAGATAAGCTTGGAGTTGAATTAATGGTGTCCTGTGAGTTTTACAAACTGTGAAGTCCTTAGAGCTCTGCTGGTGGCAGCTCATGCACATCTTCTCCTCCATGGATACCCATGTTGAAAGAGAAACAGTTTCTCTCGGGGACTGTCCAGGTGTTAGAGGTGTTGGAATGATCAGAAGCCTTAGCAGAGCTCAGCAGCAGCAGAAAGGACACTCAGCCTCCAGGGAGATAACTGAGAAGAAATATTAGATGAAGCCTCCTCCTTCCAGTATATACTGAGGAAGATGACTCAACAAGAGAAGGAAGGCTGATGCCTAAGGCACCCTGAACTACAACACAGGGAAAGAACTTCCAAATAAGACCTTATATGCCCTTAATTTTTCCTTTTTTCTCTTCTTATCACTCAGTCAAAAGATTCTCAGTAGAGTTTTTCAGTGGAGACTAGATTGCCTCCACTGCAGGAAGAGTGAAAAATCAGACACGGCTAATGACAGTTATTGGATCAACAGTGGCAAATCACCAAAGAACACTTAATTATTGTAGCAAAATCTGTATAGGAATAAATACACCAGAGGGATGATCACAAGTGAAAATTTACCTAGTCATAAGTGAATTTAAGGCCACTAAAGTCCTCAGAGATAAATGATAATACGATGGAAAGTGAGATATCTTGTCAAATAGTGAATGATGAACTGAAATGTGGGTCAGTGTCTTGTTATCTCTTTAAGACTCACAACAGATTATCTCACAGTTGTGTGATAGAGCATATAATCATGATATTTTCCAGTGGTCTGCTCTCAGTGATCCACACAGGCCTCCAGTTCATTAGTACTATCTTGTGTCGATTCCTTGATCCTGACATTGCTTGCTATACATTCTTTTTTCATTATTTAAAATCCCTATGGAATCAGCCTACTGTATACTTTTATGCCTAACTCTTTTTTTCACTTTTTCCCATCTAGGTTTTATCCTCTTTAGGCAGAGGATGTGAAAAGACATAAATTCCTTCTTGTATTTACACCCCAGTGGGTCATATTCACTACTCCCTTTTAATTCCAAAGGTTTTACCACTTGTCATTACAGGGTATCGGAAAAGCAAAAGTATCAAAGCCTTATGAAGACATAATGTAGAAAAAAATAAAATCTCAGGCTTCTGAGTCTAGGAGAAAGAATAAACACATACTGAAACTTTAATCTCTTTCTCTGAAAAAATGGAAATTATAGAAAATTTCAATAAATATATAACTACAGTTGAAAACAAGGAAAAAGATTGCTCTATAAACGAGAAACAGAAAATAGTCAGCACACCAATAGCACCCCTTTGATGCTGGGAACCTAAGCTGCCCTGTCCAAACTAGGCTGGGGCCAGAGCTATACAATCCAACCAGGCTCCAGGCCAGAGCCACACCTCACAAAAGGCAGGATTAATGCTTCAAAATTATCACCATCCTGGAGGGACTCATAACTGAGAACCGTTTCACAGAAGTTATCATCAAATATTCAAGGAAACCAACATTCTGAAAAGACATTAAAGAGACTCAAAAATCAGGAGAACTTACAGGTTAAGAAATAAAACTACTAGGACATACAAAAGAATTTACAATATAAGTATAAAAGAGGCAATTAAAGAGATATTATTACGAAATAAGAACAAAAAGTTCTGAAACAAGGGCAAGAAAAATTTTGAAAAGAAACCAATAAAAATCTTATAAAAATAATATTATTGAATTCAAAAATTCCATATATGGTATATGACTGAGTAGCAGACTAAAGAGAATAAATTACTGAACCAAAAGATTTAACTCTGGAAATCACCCAGCAAGTAGCACAAAAAAATAAAACTCAGGAAACAGAAACATTGATACTTTTTAGCACTTTTTCTTAGAAGCTATTTCCTGGTTTTCTGAAATTCTAGAGCTAGGTTTGCTATTATTCCCCCATCCTCTGATTCCTATCTTATGTCATCCCTTGGAACCTTACTTTTTATTTTGTCATTTTTACTTCTGGGAGCATGTTGAGAGCTCACTCAGCTTCCTTCCAGTTAATCCAGCTTCGTCCAGGAGGCTGGGAGAGTCCAGTCACGTTAGGTGAGAACTCTTCCTAGAAGATTCATTCAAGAGGATTACCGTTTCCAAACTACGTAATGTTTTTACAGTGAGGTTCTAATGATGCAAGAAATAAAGAAAATACAAAGAAAAGAACATTTCTTAATCCAACTAAAAATCCCACTACCCAGAAATAACCACTTACAACAATTTAATGGACATCTTTCCACCAAACACACATATATATGCCCATACATACACAATGTTACACAAGTGAAACAACAGTATAATTATTATTCTATACTATAATTTTCCGATTCCCTATATATTTTTTTCACATCAATAAATACAGATAGCCATCTTAATTGAAATGGCTACCAAAAAACCCATTTTACAGACTCAGAAGGCACTTAACCCACTAATAGAAAAAATTTTTCTTCACTGTTCACTATCATGAACTATCATGTTTATCTATCCTGTTAATTCAGACACTAATTTCATATGGGTATCCATACATACATACATAATCTCAAGTTATTCCCTGACGTAGAAAGGCTATGTAACATAGCAGTACTCCCACATCTTTTCCCAGAGTACTTTTGCATTATCTTGAAAAGAAAACCTCTAACGTTATTACTTTTAAAAAAATTTCTGGGGCCGGCCCCATGGCCAAGTAGTTAGGTTCACGCGCTCTGCTTCAGCTGCCTAGGGTTTCACAGGTTTGGATCCTGGCATGGACATGGCACTGCTCATCAAGCCATGCTGAGGTGGTGTCCCACATGCCACAACTGGAAGGAACCGCAACTAAAAAAATATGCAACTATGTACCGAGGTGCTTTGGGGAAAAATAAAAGGAAAAATAAAATCTTTAAAAAAAATTCTTTGGGTTATAAAATTTGGGAGTGAGCTTTCTAAAATGCAAAGAAAGTAATTCAAATTTAATACCAAGCCATTAAAATAGAGATATTTGGAAGGACAGGCTGAAAAAAAATTATAGATATCCTTTCCCATAGGGATATCATCTTATTTAAGAGGAAGATGCAGGGAGGAAGGCAGAGTTTCACCCCTGCTTCTTTGCCTACACAGTTACGCATATTCTTACAAGAGCAAAAGGAGAAGGATGTAGGGCCCGATAGCCACCTATTAGGACTTGTGATAACTGAAAGGAGACAAAGACTTTCAAACCCTTCCTTTAAATGAGAAACACATGCGGCTAATAGGCTTGTATTAGCCCTTTACGAATACAGGGAAAAGAGGAAAGCAATTCTGCCTAATAATAAGTATTTAGAGCATTTATATTTCAGAAAAATACAAATTTATGTTTAAATACAAAAACGAGTGCAACAAATTATCAACTAAGCAACCAAATTGAAAACCATACATTTTAGGATTAACAGTTACATTTTAGAGGATATGGAGCAATTTCTCCAGTCCAGGTCAATGTCCTAAGAGTTTCCATTGTTAAAGTGACATTTACAAAGGCAATTTTATAAAAATCAAAAGCAAAAGTACAGCACTATACATTGTCTCAAGACTCAGAGTTTTGTGAATGTTTTCATTTACCGTTTTATCAAAAGAGATTTGACAATACAGAATGGTACTATTGCTACAGTTATAGGGGTCTTTCCCGTTAGGAAGAATTTTCCGCTTTCACTTTTTCTGAGATTCCTTTTGCTAGTGATTGCTAATAGAAGAGGCAAAATTTTCAAGGCTAACCTCTAGAATTTAAGAAGTTAGCATAAAGCGAACCTTAAAACATTGAATATGGGAAATGACAAGGTCAGAAAAAATTTTAACAAATTATGAGAAATAAAGCAGCCTATTTTTACTTGCAACCAAAGAATAAAATGGGGGAAAAGTTGTTAAGTTGTTTCTTACTTCTATCAATTCCAAGTCTACTCAGTATTTTGGGTTTGGAGAAGACAGAAAATCATGTATATCAGAATTTTTTTGTTTTTTGGGTTCTTTTGAGGATGATTAGCCCTGAGCTAACATCTGCCACCAATCCTCCTCTTTTTGCTGAGGAAGACTGTCCCTGAGATAACATGCATGCCCATCTTCCTCAACTTTATATGTGGGACACCTGCCACGGCATGGCTTGCCAAGCAGTGTGTAGGTCCACACCCGGGATCCAAACAGGTAAACCCTGGGCCACAGAAGCAGAACGTGCGAACTTAACCACTAAGCCACTGGGCTGGCCCCTATCAGACATGTTTTAGGAAAAGCAAAACCAAAAAACAAAAACAAAAAACCAAATGATGGATTATTGGAAACAGAAAAACAGAAAAAGAAAAAGAAGTGGGAAAGGTAGAAGTAATTTGGTTTTCACCTCGGGAACTAAATAAGACAAAAGAACAGGTGCTTCTCTCTTTCCTTCCACATCACAAAAACTCTCAGTCAGGTTTATTGAGTCAGAAGTACTCTCTATTGTTTCCTTTTGTTGAAATTAAAACTCAGTATCATGTTTAACCACACAATTTCTAGGCTAAGATTAATTCCTGGGTCTTCTTGATGAGGAGATCAAGCCCCTTTCTAGGATAAAGAAAATGTCTAATTCCCATCTCTAGTAGCAAAGAGGAGGAATAATGAGGAAATAGGCTAACATAGATACCTCATTAGCATCAGATTAGTTCTTTTGTATTCTGCAAACACATTGCGCTATCCTGTGACCTTTGGAGACATATTTACCTCAAGATTTTCTCTCTTCTTGCCTAAATTACTCCTACAGCACACACAGAACAGTGCATACAGTGGCACCAAAATGTAAAGATGACAATAATTTAAAGAGATTCATACACGATTGTGTCATCAGAAAACCATGAGCTTCGCAGATCTCCCTCACACAGTTCTAATCATCATTTCAACGTTGTTTATCCTATCAAATCAGTTCCAGGATCTTTATTTTGCCAGTCAGTGCAGACATGAATCTAGCTTGTCAGTGCCCAATAGTGCCATCTGCCGGCCAATATGGGACATTTTGCCTCGATTCAGAGGCCAATCTCACAGACAGAATTCAAAATCAAGACTGTTACTGCAAGAGGAAGCCATCGCCCCTCCAAAATCAGAAATTAGGAGACCTCTGGACGTTTCTTTTGCCCCAAACCATGACCAACTTTTTCTAAAAAAGAGTTCTGATGCTGGCACACAGTCTTTAGACATAAAAGGATCATTAAAAATGTACTACAACCTCTTCATTTGACAAATGTTGGAAACTAAGGTCACAGAGGCAAAATGTGTTGTTCAGGGCCAGATAGATTATAACTAGTGGAACCACTGTTAGAACCCTGGTATTTTTCTGATTTTTGCGCTTTACCACATGGGGAAAAGACATTTCTGCTCCTTCCTACTTCCTCATCTGAAACCGCTATGAAAGCTCTCTACTCTTAACACATTCTTCCGTAGAAACAGTAATACGCGCAGACACACACACGCACACACACGCGTGGGCGTACACACTGCTGCAAAAGGATATTATTATAGTAATCAGAAATCTAACGAGGATCTAAAAAAAGTCTAAAAAAAGGAAAACAAAAAACAAACTAATAAAAATGACATCAGATTTCTGGTTATCAGATGTAGAGGATGGGAGAAGGGGGAATTGGAGGAAAGTGGTAAAAAGGTAAAAACTTGCAGTTATGAAATAAATAAATATTATGGATGTAACTTACAACATGATGACTACAGGTAGCTCTGTTTTGTGATACGTAGGAAAATTTTTAAAAGAATAAATCCAAAGAGTTCTCATCACAAGGAGAATTTTTTTCTTTTTTTCCTTGCTTCTTTCTTTCCTTTTTATTGTATCTATATGAGAAGATGGATATCAGCTGAACCTATGGTGATAAGTATTTCACAACATATGTCCAATATACTATTCTTCTTTGTATTAATATTAATTGTCAGCATGGTTTTGTGATTTTAAATGATATCTGGATAACAGTCTCTGAATTAGCTTTTACTAAATTCCCATAAAGTGTCTATAAAAAATCAGACACCAAAAAATGCCTGGGAAGACTAAAATAAACTAGTGACATCCAGATTATTTCAGAATTTGGAAGGTATCCTCTAAATATAAAATTTATGGAGATAAATTGTGAATCACCATTGGTGGCTGACCAATGCCATCTTCCAGTCATGCCACTCTAAAAGTGAGGATCAGGATGTTACAAGGCCCACAGCTGTTAACTATTGGATTAAAGATAAAGTAAAAACATCACATTTTCTGCAGCAAGAGTATCATTGTGTTTATTATAGCTGGTTATTAATCCCAGAAGTTTGTGTCTTGCAATCTAATTTTGAAACAAAATCTCTGTCTAGTCTTTAAGAAATTTCTAAACATATAAAGTGTTTTGGGGGGGCTGGCCCCATGACCTAGTGGTTAAGTTCAGTGCACTCTGCTTTGGACACCTGAGTTCAGCTCCTGGGCCCAGATCTACCCCATTTGTTGGCAGCCATGCTGTGGCAGCTACCCACATACAAAATAGAGGAATACTGGCACAGATATTAGTTCAGGGTGAATCTTCCTCAGCCAAAAAAAAAAAAAAAAAGTGTATTGGGGAATTTTGAAGGTGCAAGAGCCATCTCTTTGTCCATATGAAAAGACAATAAGTTTAAATTGACTTTTTCTAATCTTTACCTAGCTCTTAAAACTTGACCTTTTAGAAAGGCTGCACCCACTTTCAATGCACTGTGGTGCAGCTGACTTGAAAGAAAAAAATCCTAGAAGTTAGTTGTGTTTAAGTTTGCCCTTGACCTGCTGTTCCCAAGTTCTTGTCTTTTTAGCTTTTTTTTTTTTTTTTACCAGATTCTTTCAATAATTTTGACACATGCTGCAGGTTTTAGGATCTCAGGAACTGGTTTAATCTTCTTTCTATGACTAAATGAAATCAACTCCAGTTTCTACTCTTTCTGCCTACCTTCATTTCATTTTTTTCTTCATCTTTAAGCAAGATACTCCTTCTACCAAAGCTAGTGGATCAAGAAAGAGAAGGAGACACAGGGTCCCAAAATCTGATTTTGTTTACCCTGGAAAGATTAAGTCAGAAAGTTAGATACCTGGATTGAGTTGTTCATACCCCCTTTCCTTCTGCCCCTTATCTTTTCCCTTATTTCATGATAACCACTCATCTCTCTGTCCTATATGATAGGGATCCACAGCTCATTTCTTATGCCATGATCTCTGACCCACATTTCCTTCCTCTTCCTGCAGAACATTGCATGATTCCCTTCCACTCTACTTCCAAATCAAAGTAGACTCTCCGGCATTTAGCTATTTTTTTAGCACGTAGCCCCACCACTCAGAATATTTGAGTTAGGGCAAGGAACTTGGAAAAGCCACTCACTGAAACCTCGGATGGTAACTATGACACAGAGCTGAATGTGTACGTGGGAACCGATGAGACTAGCCCTAGAATCACAACCCTGGAGTTGGGAGAATGTGGTCAGACAGAGTTTTGGTTATTCACACTATTGCACGTAAGATCTAAGACTTGGTCTGTTAACTGAAAGAAATGTGTGAATTTGTGTGCTGTTTAATTATGCTCATTAAGCAACTCAATCTATTAAGGATAACATTAATACTGAATATTAGACCTGAAAAAATGTGAAGTGAGAAAACAAAACAAGGTCGGACTATTATGTAAAGATGTAATTAGTTGAAAAATATTTTTTTGTTCCTTCTTTGCAGCAAGTACTGTGGTAGGAGCCTGAGATATAGTTTCTGTCCACAGGTGTTTGCAGTATAGTGTTTGTGTGAATGTGGACTGGAGACAATTACATTAGCAAATTTCAAAACACTATTTTAAGGCCAACATTAATTACATACCAGACACAGTGATAGCACAAAGAGAAATCAATGCAGTTAGGCTGTAATAAGGAGAACTTTCCAGAACAGTAGCTAATTGAGTTGCACTATAAGAATGGGAATGACAAAAAGTTGTCTTTTGTTGAAAGTCTACCATGGTTCTGATATTGTGTAAGATGCTTTATACAAACTATCTCATTCAATTCTTACAACAACCAAAAAGCTATGAATTATTATGCCCACATTACAGATGATAAAACTGATACTCAGAATGATGAGGCTAGAATCTGAAGTCACAATTTCTGGACTCCAATTCTTATATGATTATCTCGCTATGTCTATATCATGGGAACTTAAGAGAGGAACTGCATAGGGGGATGATATCTAACAGGTGCAGTATTTCTTTTTGCGGTGATGAAAAGTTTCTAAAATTGGCTGTGGTGATAGTTGCACATATCTGTGGATAAAAACCATTGAATGGTACACTTTAAATGGGTGAATTATTTGGTATATGAGTTATGTCTCAGTAAAGCTGTTTAAAAAAAGTGGCAGGGGCCAGCCTGGTGCCACAGTGGTTAAGTTCACACGTACTGCTTAGGCGGCCCAGGTTCACTGGTTTGGATCCCAGGTGCAGACCTATGCACCACTTTTCAAGCCACGCTGTGGCAGGTGTCCCACACATAAAGTAGAGGAAGATGGGCACAGATGTTAGCTCTGGTCATTCTTCCTCAGCAAAAAGAGGAGGACTGGCAGCAGATGCTAGCTCAGGGATAATCTTCCTCAAAAAAATGAAAAAAATAAGTAAATAAATAGAAAAAGTGGCAATTGAAAATGCTTGATATACTAAGACAAGATAATATATTAAAATATGACTACAACTGCATAAATCTCTATACATACATTGATAAGTAGATGATATAGATGATATAGGTGAAATAATTCTAAACAGGAAGTCAGAAACATCAAAAACCTTAGTTCCAATTTAGTCACTAATGAGAGAGATAGGAGAAATGCCAAAATGTTAATAGTAGTTATCGTTGGGTGGTAAGATTAATGAGTAATTTTAATTCAATTTATGTTTTTCAGTTTCCTTGTTTTCTTCAAATATATTTATTTACATGAGGAAAAATAGCATTATTATTTTTCAAGATCTAGGAATTCTGGAATAGGAATTCGGTCTTTGACTTAGTGAAAGGGAATTTGCCATTCGTAATACAAAATTCAAACCATTGTCATAAAGAATGAATATACACACCTGGGATTAGAGGTTCAATGTTAATATAGGTTAATAGGTATATGGATATCACCTGGTTTCTAAAATGTAAACAAATTCCTTTATGTCAGACTCAAATACATGTCATTCATCAAAATACAGACTACAAAAATATAGAAATCAATGGAGAAAATTTAATGGACTACAGTTTTTTGGCAAATTGGAGACTATTTCATGTAAATTGAATAGAAGTTCCTATGAAAAGCGTTTATGCTATAATTTTTACAATACAGAGTCTGTATTAGCAAAAGGATAAGATCCTTCTGTTCACATCACAGCTCAGCAACTTTCTAACTCTGTAACACTGGGAAACTGTCTTAACCTCTCAGTGCCTTAATATCTTCCTTAGTAAATTCAGACAATAATATTATCTACCCTATATGATAATTATGATAATTACATATGTCAGTATTTACAAAGTGCATAGAATAGTGCCTGCATAAAATAATAATCACTGCAGAAGATTTTGTTGAATGGAAAGTCATGTAAATATATACGCATAAAGCACACAAGAATCTACTCAACCTCACTTACTTGTCCCAAATCCCACTTAGCAATCACAACAACTATGAGAGACTAGTTGCCCCAGGTAAATACAAGACAAATTTGTAAGGACAGATAATGACATATAAGCTTAGGCCCCACAAGTATGTACTCCTTGCATCAGTGCTTTTCTCAGAGCCAACTTCACATCCTTGTTTCTCAAGGTATATATCAAAGGATTTAGGGAAGGAGTAACAATATTATTCAACACCGGAACCACAGAATCCAGCCAAGAGCTGGAGGCAGGTTGCAGATACGTGAGGAACACAGGTCCATAGAAGAGCAGGATGGAAGTCAGATGGGCACTGCAGGTTGAGAAGGCTCTGTGCCTGCCTTCTGAGGAGCTGATTTTCAATATAGAGATAACGATGCGAGTATAAGAAGTGAGGATAAGAAGAAAACAGATGAGTGACACAACACCTACATTGGTGAAACTCACCATCTGAGCTAGAGAGGTATCTGCACAGGCCAGGGATAGCACCACTGGGATATCACAAAAGAAATTATCCACCTCATTGGGGCCA
The DNA here is from genome assembly GCF_021613505.1 of Equus quagga. Lineage (NCBI taxonomy): Eukaryota > Metazoa > Chordata > Mammalia > Perissodactyla > Equidae > Equus > Equus quagga. Next base: position 71,467,978 of record NC_060280.1, on the reverse strand, counting down.
CAGTAGGGTAACTTAAAGATGAGGAAAGTGAGGACAGATGCATGCAGACAGCTCCCCATCCAGGTGCCTAGAGCCATGATGGTGCACACTCTGTGGTTCATGATGACTGTGTATCGCAAGGGGTGACAGATGGCTGCAAAACGGTCGTAGGCCAACACAGTGTACAGGAAACACTCCGTGCAACCCAGGAAGTGGTAAAAGAAGACCTGGGAAGCACAGCCCTGGTAAGAGATGGTCCGGCTTTGCCCCATCAGGTAGAGCATCATTTTGGGGGAACTCACTGAAGGGAAAAATATGTCAAATACTGACAAGTTTCCCAAGAAGAAGTACATGGGGGTGTGGAAGTTGGAGGAAGTGAGGATGGCCAGAAGAATGAGCAGGTTCCCCAGAAGAGTGAGCAAGTAGAAGGCCAGAAAGAAGACAAAGAGCACATTTTCCAGCCCTTCTGTGTGAGGGATTCCCATGAGGAGGAACTCAGTTACAGGAGTGTGATTCCTCATCTTCATGTCTAGTTAGACCTGGAAGATCAAGGAATGGCTTCACTGAGATGAGTTTTCCCAAAAATCTAATACCTTCCTAGAACCTATTGGAAACTGATATAAATATCTATATCATATAAAGAACTTCCAAATAGGAGTCAGGCCAATTCTGTCAGTAATTAATGTGTGATGTTGAGTAAGTCATTTAGTATTTTTTATTTGTTTCCTCAGAAGGAAAATAGAGATAACAGAGGGGCAGAATAGAAAGAGGGCAGAGAATAAACCTTACAGTTGGACATATCTGAGTTTAAATGTCAAATCTACTCCCTACTCTGTGACTTTGGATAACTTTGAAAAATATCTCTAAATCTCTTCTGTATCTTTATACATAGTATGTTAATACTTTATGATTCTTGTGAGGACTAATGCTTTAACGTATGTTAATTCCCTAGCGTAATGCCTGCTCCTATCCACCCGTGTTAAAAATTAATTCAAGATACTACTATTCTAATTTTTAATGAGCCTTTGTTCCAGACAGTATTTCTCTTAGGTTGATTTGCAGTAGTTCTGGGATCATCTACTGGTGTGAATGATTTGTGAAACTGCTTTCTACATCATCAGCCAAAACAACTATAAACTGAGAAATGTCTAGTGGGAATACAGTAAAACTGGATGGAAAAGATAATATTTAATGTAGGAAAAAGCAGTAGATAATTACCAATATTAAAAACAACCATCTCTCAATATAAAATTTAGTGTTTCAATAGCAATTGTGTTTGCATTATGATTGAATATATACAACCTCCATTAAGGTTTTTAAGGTTAAGCTTCATCAATCAGGGAATATCTTGAGAAACTACCATGGCTAAGTCAATATTAGCCCAAACTTAAATAGAGCTAATTCCTACATTTTCCCACCTTCCTCTAGTGCATATAACCTATCAGAAGATGAAGAGAAAAAGCACTTTAGACAGAAGGCACTTACAGACCAGACTGAAGGGAAATAGTTCACTTGGGCTGGAGACCGGGGCCCATATCCACCCTACATTGTTTCCTTTCCTTTTAGATCCTGTGGAACATGCGGGCCAGGCTCTGAGGCCAGAAAAGCTGAGAACTCCTCTTTCTCAGACTCAGTCTCTCAGGCCTGACAGTCTAGATCTGACAGTGCCTCTGGACCCTGAGTGAAGGAAGAGCATTCATTCCCTCAAGAGAGAATAAACGTCTTTGGTGTTCCTTTGGGACTCTCTTCCCTAGTGGGAACCAACTGGAAAGTCTGTAGAACAGAGGGAGCAATTAGACTGGAGACTTTCCTCTCTGATCCTCCTTTCTTCTTTCTCCCCACAGCCTCTGTCTCATTATTTCTTAGACTAAAATGCAATGATATAGCATCATTGAGTTATTTTTAGTTTTTTAAAACTCTTTGATTAACAATAACTCTTGCGTATGCTTTTCCTCTGGTGGAAAGCCATCTATTGGGTTCAGATATTTGAAATTGCCCAGTGATCCCACGCTTGGAAGATCTGTGTTTGCAAAAAGGGGTACGGTTTAGGAAAGTAACCACTTAAGAGAAAGAGGCAGTAATCCCTCTGGCGTTAAAAAAAAGCAAAACAAAACACATTTGCAACTTTTTTTCCATAATTAGCTTTATAATTCTCCCAATGATTATTTCTTCTATTCCCTGAATTCGTATCTTATCTTTTTCTAAAAACTCTTCTCTTTAGTTTTCCTTAAGACTGCTACTGATGTTTATCTTAGCATACTTTAACTACTGTAACTTGGTTCAATATATATTTTAAGAATTTAGCTTGTTGACTGCTCTGCAGAGAATGGGTCAGAGTAAAAACAGTAGAATTTGGGCACTGTGGGCACATTATTTTCACTGGCTGCCCAAAGAAACAAGCATGTGGACCTATTAAAATGTTATGGCTTGGGGCCTGCCTGGTGGCGGAGTGGTTAAGATTGCATGCTCCGCTTCTGCGGCCTGTCGGTGTCACAATCAATGTACACATCAGGATAGATGTGGAGAGGGCTGATGGCCACCCTGAGTTTATTATAACCAGCGTTTCAATATATACATAGCTTACAGCTGTTAAACATACACAGGTGTTCTGGATGAAATAATTAGTGAATGCCAAGAATTCTTAGTGATTTCTCAAGGAGCCCTCCCTCGGCATCTGTTTTGATATTACCAGGTTATTGCTGTGCTTGTATATCTCGGAGCAGGCAAGGTCTCTTAGGCAATGGCCCCTCCTGCTCCCGATATCGATATCGTTTCTCCATCTGTGCCCCCGGGCGGCCGATGCCTGTCTTAGGTTGCCTCCCCCTGGAGGTCTTACCCGTCATTGGCTAACTGGCCTTCTCACCTCCGGGTCACAGCTTGTTGGCAAGCTTTTTCCAGTGATTTTTAACCCTTCCTGTATCAGGGGCGGCTACACGGCCCATGGTTTGGGGGTTTGGAACCCAGGTGTTGACTTAGCACTGCTCAACAAGCCATGTTGTAGTGCCATCCCACATAAAATAGAGGAAGATTGGCACAGATGTTAGTTCAGTGACAATCTTCCTCAAGCAAAAAGAGGAAGATTGGAAATAGATGTTAGCTCAGAGTCAATGTTCCTCACAAAAACAAAAACAAAAATGTTATGGCTAGAATCACTTTGAGATAATACAAAAAACATAAAATGACAACTGTTATGAGGTTTGGATAATTTTATAACATTCTAATAATCATTGTCCTTCTTCATGCCAAGGAATTCAGAAAAGACTTTTGTCTCCATGGTTTTGGAATTGTAATTAATGCTTACTGAGAATCTCCTTTTGTTTTTTTTTTTTTAGCCAGACTATTCAAAGCCCTTTTATTTCTTCCTTGCATCAATCCTCTGAGTTAGATATTATTTTCCTTTTAATGATGAAAATATGGCTCAAAAATTTCAAATAATTACCAAAGTTTAATCCAAAAGTCAGGCATAGAGCTCAGATTTGAATTTCAGTCTATCGGCATTTAAAGCATATTCAATTCTAACAAAATGGAATAAATATCTTTAGTCTTAATTTAAAACGTAAATATGTGGGGCTGCTCCGTGGCATCATGACTGGATTTAGTGTGGACTGCTTCAGCGGCCTGGGTTTGGGTGTTCAGATCCTTGCGCAGACCTGCACCACTTGTCAGCCACACTGTGATGACGACCCACATATAAGGTAGAGGACGTTTGACATGGATGTTAGCTCAGGGCTAATCTTTCTCAAGCCAAAAATGATGAGGATTGACAACAGATGTTAGCTCAGGGTTAATCTTCCTCGGCAAAAAAAAAAAAAAAAGTAAACATGCTTAGTCACATATTTCAACTCATTTTTCTCCTCTTTAGTTTTGTTTTAAAAATGAAGATATTAAATCAGATCGTCATAAAGTCTGAGAAAGTTTTGACTAGCAGTGATGTCCATATTTTAAACAACTTTATTGAGATATAAATTACGTGACATAAAGACCACCCGTTTTAAGGGTACAATTGAATGAGAACATAAAAAAAAAACATATGTTAGTAGAGTTTTACAACCATCACTACAATTTTAGAACATTTCCTTCATACTGAAAAGAAGCCTTATTCCCATTTACAAGCATTTCCATTCCTATGCCCACTTCTAGGCAATTATTTATCTACTTTCTGTCTCTATGTATTTGCCTTTTTAGGATATTTCTTACAAGTAGAATCAGAAAGTGTGTTTTCTTTTTAATCTGGCTTCTTTCATCCAGCATAAAGTTTTTGAGATTTATGTTTGTGGCTGCATGTGTCAGTATATTGTTCCTTTTTATTGATACATAATGTTCTATTGTATGGATCTTTCTATTTCCTGAACCATAGGCTAGGATTCTAACTTTATTCTTAGTGCCTACACATCTCTAAAAGACTATTGATATCATTAGAAACATTTTGATGATCTTGAAATCATTGTCATTTTCATCCAGTCAAAAATGATTGTGTCATGTATTAAACAGCTTAGTGTATGAATTCTGAACACGTGTGTATACATAAGAATATATATAGTATATAGTATACTGCATATATATTATGTAAAAATATTATACATTATATAAATTATATTAAGAATCATATATTTTATAAATTATATAAAATTGTATATTATATAAATTATGTAAATATATATTGTAATAGTAATATATATATTTCAATGGCTTTGATTATTTAGCTTGTCATAGATTGTTTCAGCTTGTCATCTCAATTTTTTCCTTCTGGATGGCTATGAAAAGCAATACTGAATTAGTGAAAATCAGCCCAGGACTGAAATAATTTATAGTTAGTAATGGGCCCCAATCTTCCCTTTTTCAATTGCCTTTCTTATAAATTGAATTTTTCACTTTGCATCTAAGTAATTCCAAGAACTATTTCTTCAAGGTGTTTATATATCTCATTGCTATCCTTATGACTCACTAAAACATACACACACATTAGGAAAAGATACAAGTCATATGAGCCTCCAAATGCAGCATCTCATTTCCACTTTTCAGAACTGCCGTTTTTGGCAAAATCTCATGTTACTAATGTAACGGGTAACATAGCCCGAATTGTATCATTCTTTATATTAAGTGTTATCCCTAAATTTTCCATACTATTAATTCATTCAATAAGTACCTGTTGCAGAAATTCACGTCACTTAACCAGATTAAATCAGTTTCACAAGACATTCACTTTCAAAGGACTAACATATATGATTTATAGTTGAATTTATGAATATATGATTTACAGATGATATTTATATGAATATCAATGTATAAATTTACAAGGAGACGGGTTGGCCCAGTAGCACAGTGGTTAAGTTTGCATGCTCCACTTTGGCAGCCCAGGATTCTCTGGTTTGGATCCCGAGTGCAGACCTAAACACCACTCATCAAGCCATGCTGTGGCATCCCACATAGAAGAACTAGAAGGACTTACAACTAGGATATACAACTATGTACTGGAGCTTTAGGGAGGGAAAAAAATTTACAAGGAGAAATAATACATCATATTCACTAGAATGCCTGTGTTAGTGGGTCAGAAAATTCTTTTCCCAACAGTAAAATTTTTCATTCAAAGCAAAATATTCTCTCAGGAGGCTGTTTGTTAGTGGAGTGTAAAGTTAAAGCAGAGTGAACTGGATGATTATCACCAAGTGTTCTCCTGCTACAATAATTTGGCACACTTTTCTTTACTGTATCAGTATACCAGTGAAGCAGGCTGAAAGGTCTAGTCTGCTGGTATTTCCTATCTTCTGGATTTGAGAAATATGCTATCCATTTATTCCTTGTCCACTCAATTATTTTTCAACAGCTTTATTGAGGTATAATTTACATATCATAAAATTCAACAGTTGTAATTCCACAATTTAATGATTTTTAGTAAATTCATTGAGTTATTCAAACATTGTGAAAATTCAAAACATTTTCATCACCCCAAAAATTTCCTTGGGGCCAATTTGCCATCAGTTCCCATTCTTACACTCCTCCCCAGGAAACCAACTGACAACTTGTTTTTTGTCTCTATAAATTTCTCTTTTTCTAGGCATTGCATATAAATGGGATAATACAATATGTAGCCTTTTGGATATGGCTTCTTTCAGTTAGATAATGTTGTTGAGGTTCATACATTCTGTATATGTAAAAATAGTTTGTACTTTTTATTACCTAGTAATATTCCATAGTATGAATGTACCATATTTTGTTTATCCTTTCACTAGATGATGGACATTTGTAATGTTTCTAGTTTTGAATATTATGAGTAACACTCCTATGAACAATCACATACAAACCTTTTGTTTTTGTTTTTACATTTTTTAAAGAATATTTTACTGAGGCCATATTGGCTCATAACATTGTGTAATTTCAGGTGTATGCTATATAACAGTTTCTGTATAGACTGCATCATGTTCACCACGAATGGTCTAGTTTTTATCCAACACCATACATATGTGCCCCTTTATAACTTTTGCCCTCCCCTCCACCCCCTACCCCTCTGGTAACCATTAGTCTGTTCTCTTTATCCGTCTATTTGTTTATCTTCCACATATGAGTGAAATCATACAGTGTCTGTCTTTCTCTATCTGGCTTATTTCACTTAGCATAATGTCCAACCATGTTGTTGAAAATGGCATGATTTTGTCTTTTTTATGGCTGAGTAGTATTTCATTGTATATATATACCACATCTTCTTTATCCATTCATGAGTTGATGGGCACTTGGGTTGCTTCCACATCTTGGCTATTGTGAATAATGCTGTGATGAACATAGGGATGCATAAATCTCTTTGAATTGTTGATTTCATGTTCTTTGGATAAATACCCAGTAGTGGGATAGCTGGATCATATGCTATTGCTATTTTTAATTTTTTGAGAAAGCTCTATACTGTCTTCCATAGTGGCTTCACCAGTTTGCATTCACACCAGCAGTGTATTAGGGTTCCCTTTTCTCCACATCCTCTCCAACACTTGTTACTTTTTGTCTTGTTAATTATAGCCATTCTGATGCGTGTGAGGTGATATTTCATTTTAGTTTTTTTTCCTCTTTTTGTCCCCAAGTTACCCAGTACATAGTTGTATATTCTAGCTGTAGGTGCTTCTGGTTTGCCATGTGGGATGCTGCCCCAGCATGGCTTGATGAGCAGTGCCAGGTCCACCCCCAGGATTCGAACTGGCAAAACCCTGGGCCACTGAAGTGGAGAGTGCAAACCCAACCACTGGGCCATGGGGTCGGCCCCACCTCATTGTAGTTTTGATTTGCATTTTCCTAATAATTAGTGATATTGAACTTCTTTTCATGTGCCCATTGGCCATCTGTATATCTTCTTTGGAAAAATGTCCGTTCATAGGGTCTGCCAATTTTTTGAATAAGTTGTTTGGGTTTTTTTGTTGTTGAGTTGTATCAGTTCTTTATATATTTTTGAAATTAACCCCTTGTCAGATATATGATTTGCAAATATTTTCTCCCAGTTGGTGTGCTGTCTTTTCGTTTTTTTCATGGCTTCCTTTGCCTTGCAGAAGCTTTTTAGTCTGATGTAATCTCATTTGTTTATTTTTTCTTTTGTTTCCCTTGCATGACTAGACATAGTGTTCAAAAAGATGCTGCTAAGACCAATGTCAAAGAGTATACTTCCTATCTTTTCTTCTAGGAGTTTTGTGGATTCAGGTCTTACCTTCAAGTCTTCAACCCATTTTGAGTTAATTGTGTGTGTGGTGTAAGATAAGAGTCTACTTTCATTCTTTTGCTTGCAGCTGTCCAGTTTCCCCAACACCATTTATTGAAGAGACTTTCCTCTCTCCATTGTACATTCTTGGCTCCTTGGTTGAAAATTAGCTATTCATAGATATGTGGTTTTATTCCTGAGCTCTAAATTCTGTTCCACTGATCTGTGTATCTGTTTTTCTGCCAGTACCACACAGTTTTGATTACTAGAGTTTTGAAGTATAATTTGAAATCAGGGAGAATGATATGTCCAGATTGGTTCTATTTTTCTCAGAATTGCATTGGCTCCTCAGGGTCTTTTGTTATACTGTATAAATTTTAGGATGCTTTGCTCTATTTCTATGAAGAATTCCATTGGGATTCTGATTGGGACTGCATTGGAACTCTAGATTGCTTTAGGTAATATGGACATTTTAACTATGTTTATTCTTCCTATCTATGGGCATGGAATATCTTTCCATTTATTCATGTCTTCTTTGATTTCTTTCAATAATATCTTATAGTTTTCAGTGTATAGGTCTTTCCCTCCCTTGGCTAAATTTATTCTTATACATTATATTCTTTTTGTTGCAATTGTAAATGGGATTGTATTCTTGACTTCTCTTTCTGCTAGTTGGTTATTAGTGTATAGAAATGCAACTGATTTCTTATGCTGATTTTGTACCTTGCAACTTTACTGTAGTTGTTGATTATTTCCAGTAGTTTTCTGGTTGATTCTATAGGGATTACTACATATAGAATTGTATCAACCACAAACATTGAGAGTTTTACTTCTCCCTTTCCAGTTTTGATCTCTTTTATTTCTTTTTCTTGCCTAACTGCTCTGGCCAAAACTTCCAGTATTATGTTGAATAAGAGTGGTAAGAGTGGGCATCCTTGTCTTGTTTCTGTCCTCAGAGGAATGGCTTTCAGTTTTTCACCATTAAGTATGATGGTTGCTGTGGGTTTGTAATATATGGTCTTTATTATTTTGAAGTACTTTCCTTCTTTACCCATTTTAATGAAAGTTTTTATCATACATGGATGTTGGATCTTGTCAAATGCTTTCATTGTATCTATTGAGATGATCTTGTGATTATTATTCCTCATTTTGTAATGTAGGCTATCACATTGATTGATCTGTGGATTTTGAACCATCCCTGCATCCCTGGTATAAATCCCACTGATCATGGTGTATGATCCTTTTAATGTATTGCTGTATTCAATTTGCTAATCTTTTGTTAAGGATTTTACATCTACTTTCATCAGTGATACTGGCCTGAAAAAACTTTTCATTTTTTATATTGTCCTTGTCTGGATCTGGTATCAGGGTAATGTCAGCCTCGTAGAATGAGTTAGGATGTATCTCATCTTCTTCAAAAATTCCAAATAGTTCAAGAAGGACAGATGTAAAATCTTCTTTGAATGTTTTGTAGAATTAACCTAACAACTCATCTGGTCCTGAACTTTTGTTCTTTGGGAGGTTTTTGATAACTGTTTCAATCTCTTTCCTTTGGTTGATCTGTTCTGATTCTCTATTTCTATTTGTGTCAGTTTTGGGAAATTGTATGATTCTAAGAATTTATCCATTTCTTCTAGGTCATCCAATTTGTTTGTATAGTTTTTCATAATATTCTCTTAAAATTATTTGTATTTCTGCAGTATCCATTTCAATCTTTCCTCTTTACTTTCTAATTTTATTTGACTCTTCTCTCTTTTTTTCTTAGTGAGTCTAGCTAAAGGTTTCTCAGTTTTGTTTATTTTCTTAAAGATCTAGCTCTTAGTTTCATTGATCCTTTCAATTGGTTGTTTTAGTCTCTATTTCATTTATTTCTGCTCTAATTTTTTTATTATTTCCCTCCTTCTACTGGCTTTGGGCTTTGTTCTTCTTTTTATAGTTCTTTTAAGTGTAGTTTAAGATTACTATTTGAGATTTTTCTTATTTGTTGAGGTAGGCCTCTTGCTATAAATTTCCATCATAGTACTGCTTTTGCTGTGTCTCATCAGAGTTGGTATGCTATGTTTTCATTTTTATTTATCTTCAGGTATTTTTTGTTTTCTCCTTTGATTTCTTCATTAATCCAATGGCTCTTCAGTAGCATGTTGTTTAGCCTTCATATATTTGTGACTTTCCCAGCTTTTTTGTTGTAGTTGATTTTTTGTTTCATGGCATCGTGATTGGAAAAGATGCTTGATATGATTTCAATCTTTTAAAATTTATTTAGTCTTGCCTTCTTTCCCTACATATGGTCTATCTTTGAGAATATTCCATGTGCACTTGAGAAGTATGTGTAATCTAATGCTTTTGGGTAGAAAGTTCTGTAATTTCTCTTAAGTCTTGTTTCATTTAATGCCACTGTTTCCTTGTTGAGTTTCTGTCGTGATGATCTGGGCATTGATGAAGTAGATTGTTGAAGTCCCCTACTATTGTTGTGTTGCTGTCAATTTCTCCCTTTAGATCTGGTAATAGTTGCCTTATATATTTTGGTACTCCTATGTTTGGTGCATGTATATCAATAAGTGCTATGTCTTCTTGATGGAATGTCTTTTTATTATTATATAATACCCATCTTTGTCTTTCTTTATTTTTTTATCTTGAAGACTGTTTTGTCTGATATAAGTACTGCTAAACCTGCTTTCTTTTGCTTGCTATTTGCTTGGAGTATCACCTTGCATCCCTTCACTCTGAGCCTATGTTTGTCTTTAGAGCTGAGATGTGATTCCTTGAGACAGCATGTTGTTGGGTCTAGTTTTTAATCCAGCCAACGATTCTGTGTCTTTTGATTAGTGAAGTCCATCCATTTATATGTAGAGGGATTATTGACATATGAAGGCTTCACACTGCCATTTTATCTCGTGTTTTTTGGTTGTTCTATATTTCCATTGTTTCTTTTCCCTTGTATTTCAGTGCTATAAAGTTTGGTGTTTTTTTTATTTTCACTTTATTTATGATTTGTGACACTGTTCTGTCTTTTGTATGGTGGTTACCATCAGATTTGAATCTCATCTTACAGAAGAGATAGTCTATTTTCTGACAGCCTCTTCCCTCCATTAGCCTAAAAAGGTTAAATCCCTCTCCTCTTCACCTTCTGTGTTATTGTTGTCACAAATGATTCAATTTTGTGTAGTGAGTTTGTGATCAAATTGAAGTGTTTATAATTATTTTTGATGCTTTAGTTCCCTTTATCTTTTATGTTATAATTGTTTGCTAACTTATTCTAATAGAGAGCTGCAATTTTCTGATTTTGTCTATTTATCTCCTTGTTCAAAGCTTTGTATAAAACTTTACCTTTTTGTTTCAGGGAGGAGGGCTCCCTTCATCATTTCCTGTAAGGCAGATCTAGTGGCAATGAATTCCCTCAGCTTTTGTTTATCTTGGAAAATCTCTATTTCTCCATAATACTTAAGAATAATTTTGCTGGATAAATTGTTCTTGGCTGATAAATTTTGTCTTTCAGTATTTTGAATATATCATTCCATTCTCTCTTAGCCTGTAAAGTTTCTGCTGAAAAATCTGCTGAAAGCCTGATAGCGGTTCCTTTGTAGGTTATTCTCTTCTGCCTCACTGCCCTTAATAATTTTTCATTGTCATTGACTTTTGCCAGTTTTAATATTGTATGCTTCAGAGAAAGTCTTTTTGCATTGATGTAATTAGGACGTATACTGGCTTCATGTACTTGTATATCCCCTTTTCCCCTAGTTTGGGAAATTCTCAGCTATTATTTTGTCAAACAAGATCTCTGCTCCTTTCTCCCTCTCTTCTCCCTCTTGGGTACTTGTAGTATTTATGTTACTTTTTCTAATTGTGGAATATTTCTTGAATGTTTTTTTCATTTTTTTAGATCTTAGCTCTCTCTCCTCTTCCACCTGAAACATTTCTAGATTTCTGTCTTCCAGGTCACTAATTCTCTCTTCTGTAAGGTCTACTCTATTTTTTTATGCTTTCTACATTACTTTTTCTCTCATTGTGTTCTTCCTATGCAAAATTTTGAATGTTTCTTTTTTAGGTTTTCAATCTTTTTGGTGAAATATTCCTACTGTTCATTAACAAAATTAAGTAAGTAAATAAAATTAAAGAAAAATTATTGAATTCATTGAATGGTCTTTCTGTGTTTTCTTATAACTCATTGGGTTTCTTTATGACAGCTATATTGAATTCTCTGTCATTTAGATTGTGTTCTTCTGTCACTTCAGGTTTCGTTTCTCAAGAGTTGTCATTTTCCTCTGTTCTGCAGTGTCATTGAAGCAAAAGAAAGTCAAAGAAGAAAAGGAGACCGATAATATCTGTCCCTGCAGCTAAATGATGTGTCAAATTTGGGCTCAGTTTCTTCATATGTTAATTAAGTAGCATTATAATGTATCTTTACACGTGTCGCAACTCTTAGAGTCCTAAACACTTATTATCAGTTTTGTGTAGCTTCTTCCAATCTTATTTTTCATCACACATCCTGGTATATTTCAGAACCATCTTGCTCATAGAAAATTTTTCATAAAGTAACAATTTCATTTTAATACCAGCCAAGTCACAATTATTTGGTAAGTAGTCCAATTATCCAGATATATGCATATAAAAATGTGAACCTAAGCAGAA